>NC_025994.2:17170654-17329808 GCF_000442705.2 Elaeis guineensis
TGGAGCAGTGGTGTTCGTTACTGTGGCTTGTCAGGGGATCCAGACTTGTTGGCCGAAGTTCGATTGGAGTCGGTAACGAGGCCCGGTATCCGTAGGAGTTTGGATGAGGTCTTCTTTGCTGCAGAGACTGTGGACGGAGCCCGGCTCCCGTAGGAGTCCGGACGGAGTCTTCCTTGCTGCCGAAATCACGGACGGAGCCCGGCTCTCGTAGGAGTCCGGACGAAGTCTTCCTTGCTGCAGAAATTATGGACGGAGCCCGGCTCCCGTAGGAGTCCGGGCGGAGTCTTCCTCGCTGCCGAAATCGCGGACGGAGCCCGGCTCCCGTAGGAGTCCGGGCGAAGTCTTCCTTGCTGTAGAACTCGCGGATGGAGCCCGACTCCCATAGGAGTCCGGGCGGAGTCTTCCTCACTGCCAAAATCGCGGACGGAGCCCAGCTCCCGTAGGAGTCCGGGCGAAGTCTTCCTTGCTGTAGAACTTGCGGACGGAGCCCGGCTCCCATAGGAGTCCGGGCGGAGTCTTCCTCACTGTCGAAATCGCGGACGGAGCCCGGCTCCCGTAGGAGTCCGGACGAAGTCTTTCTTGCTGTAGAACTCGCGGACGGAGCCCGGCTCCCGTAGGAGTCCGGGCGAAGTCTTCCTTGCTGTAGAACTCGCAGACGGAGCCCGACTCCCGTAGGAGTCCGGGCGGAGTCTTCCTTGCTGTAGAACTAGCGGATGGAGCCCGGCTCCCGTAGGAGTCCGGGCGGAGTGACGGGGGTTCACCAACAGTTGTTGAAAAATGGAAGAGACTCGCGAGGGTCGACCCCGCCAAGAACTTCGACCGAGGGTATTTTATGTCCAACACCAGTCCCCCCACTTTTGAGTTTGAATTTCGAATGAAGGAAGTACGGAGAAGTTGTCACAACCGAGGTTCTCCCCCTGACGTTCGGGTGCGACCGTCCTTGGATATGTCGGCATTTAATGCGCGCATGCCAGAGCTCTTTTTCCGATTATGGCGACCCGAAGAGTCTTTTCGGAACTCCCACCGAGATGTGATCCCATGCGTCGCACCATGAAAATTTGCGAACAGTCAATCCTCGATAGCGGCGAGTGGGACACGCGGGACACGTGGCAAGCACCGGTTGGACTAAAGATGTCCGCCATCATAATTGCGCTAAGATCCGCTGCCTATTTAAACCCCCTACCCTTCCCTCGGGGCTTTACCCGCCAAAAGGACAGCACCTTTCTTCCGTCTGAGAGCCTAGCTACTCAGCGACTCCCTTGGTGTCCCTGCCAACTCTGAGTGTCCTCTGCGCCGGTCTCTGCCGTCTTCAGCCCCTCGATTCCTCTCTAAGGGGTTTCCCCACCATGTCCTCCACCCCGGAGGCCATCCTCAAGGGGATGTCGAGGGCTTGGAGGAAGGCGAGGAGGAGAGCGACGGTCCGTGAGTTCTCCGGTCATTGAGCGGCCGCTGAAGGTCCCCGTCGTTTCAAAGGGGGCTCGAGGAAGAATTCCTTCAACAACAGAGGTTTAATAACGGAGACCGTCGGTAAAGGTGTTCTGCCCAAGAATTTCGGAGTAGCAAGGCGGGGTGAAACTGGTCAGGAGGGCAGAGCTATCGTCACGAGTTGTGGCGGGATCCTTGATGCCGTCGGGGTCGAGGGATCAGAAGCGGTCGGCGTCGACGGTGGGGCAGTAAAGCTCATTGCGGGGGCGGTGGAAGTAGCGCATGCCGACCTTGCCGAAGCATTTTGGATGGCGGCTGTCGTGGAGCATTCGGTGATGGCGCATATCTCTGGCACCACCGCTGCCTCCAGGGTGACTCCGGTTCTTCTTGAAACAGGTCTTCGTCGCCGCTGCCGTTGCCCTTACTGCACCCTAGAATCTATCCCATCCTTTTCCCCCTGGGGTTGGGACTTCGGAGATGGAGCGAAACGAGGCGGGGCAAGAGCCGATAGGCCTGCTACACGCATTGAAAAACATGGCTGGGAAGGACAGAAATGGGGAGAGAAGTTTGCAGCTTGAAGCGGCCTCCGGTGTGTCCTTTCCAAGCCGTATTCTCAAGCCTTGTAATAATGTATTCTTTTTTGGCCCTCCGGATCTTGTAACGTACATCTTGTTAGTTGAAAAATGAGAAGGAGACTTTGTTACCTCGTCCGCACCTCGCATCGAATTATTGTCTGTCGAACTTCCTTCTTCTTTTTCCTCTTTTTCCCCCTCCTTTTTTTTTTTTGATGTCATTTTAAGGTCACCGGTGGCCCTTTTATCCATGTTGAATTGTCGTTTGCCGAGTTTTTTTTCAATTTTTACGTCGTTCGAAGGTACCCGGTTGCCATCGTATCCACCCATCTTTTCTATCGGTGGCCGCAAGCTCGCCTGGGGCCATTCAGGTTTGGTGTCCCCCTTAGGGCTTGAGCTCCGAGCTTCTGTCACCCTGAGGAAGTTGTCCTATTTTGCGTCGAAAGCTTCCTTGAAAGCTGGGACTCCTGATGGGAGCCCCAATCCTTGCTGTGATAGGGTTCTCTGCACCTTGGACGCTGTTTGTTTTTCAATCGTCGCAGATGTGGTCCATCACCTTTTTTTTTCTTTTCGCTTAGAATTTTTCTCCGCTCTCAGCGAGGCTACGGGAGTTCGGCTCCCGTAGGCGAAGTCAGGGCGAAATTTGGCTCCCATGGGAGTCTGGACGAAGATCACCAGCAGTTGAAGTTGGTGACAAAGCCCGGCTCCCGTAAGAGTCCGGACGGAATCCTTCCTGTGATTGGAGTCGCGGACGGAGCCCGACTCCCGTAGGAGTCCGGGCGGAGTCTTCCTGCAATTAAAGTCAGGTGCAAAGTCTGGCTCCCGTAGGAGTCCGGACGGGGTTTATCAGCAGTCGAAGTTGGCGACGGAGCCCGGCTCCTGTAGGAGTCCGGACGGAGCTTACCACCGGTTGAAGTTGGTGACGGAGCTCGACTCCCATAGGAGTCCGGGGGGAGTCCTTGCGGTAGGAGTTGCGGACGGAGCTCGGCTCTGGTAGGAGTCCGGGCCTTCGATTTCGCTCAATCTAGGACGAGGTTCTCCTCTTGTCCTTAGCAGGGCTGTGGGGGCGCGCGTGGGCGTTGCAGGGCCTCTCCCCCCATCCGATCTAAATGGAACCGGACCTTCGACTTTGCTCAAGTTAGGGCGAGATTTTTCTCCTGTCCCTAACAGGGCTGTTGGGGCGCATATGGGCATTGCAGGGCCTCTCCCCCCATCCGGTCTAGATGGAACCGGGCCTTCGACTTTGCTCAAGTTAGGGCGAGGTTTTCCTCCTGTCCCTAACAGGGTTGTGGGGATGCATATGGACGTTGCAGGGCCTCTCCTCCCATCCGGTCTAGATGAAATCGGGCCTTCGACTTTGCTCAAGTTAGGGCGAGATTTTCCTCCTGTCCCTAACAGGGCTGTGGGGGCGCATATGGGCGTTGCAGGGCCTCTCCCCCCATCCGATCTAAATGGAATCGGGCCTTCGACTTTGCTCAAGTTAGGGCGAGATTTTTCTCCTGTCCCTAACAGGGCTGTGGGGGTGCATACGGGCGTTGTAGGGCCTCTCCCCCCATCCGGTCTAAATGGAACCGGGCCTTCGACGTTGTCGGGATGAGGTTTCCCTTTCGTTTCTGATACAGTTTGTTTGAATTGTCCAAAGACATACAGGTATGCAACTTTCAATTAAAATGAAGTTATTGGTAGTACATCCGTAAATTTTTCGAGCTCCACGGTCGCGGGAGGTCGGCTCCTCCGAGTTCCTTAAGATAATAAGTTTCGGGTCGGACTACTTCTTTGACTTCATACGGTCCTTCCCAGTTTGGGGCGAGTTTCCCCCGGTCCTGAGGTTGCGAGACAGCAGCTCGTCGAAGTACTAGATCTCCCGCTCTAAAGGCTTTGTTCTTGACCCGGGCGTTGTAATATCGAGCGACTTTCTGTCTGTAGGCTGCCATTCGAACCTGGGCTATCTCCCATCTTTCTTCTAGCAGGTCGAGGTTGGCTCTAAGACTTTGTGAATTTTGATGTTCGTCGAACGCCACGACTCGTGCCGACAGGAGTTTAAGCTCGATTGGGATGACGGCTTCCGCACCGAAGGCTAAAGCAAAAGGGGTCTCCCCCGTAGGTAGCCTCTGGGTAGTTCGATACGCCCACAACACATGATAAAGTTCGTCCGCCCAAGTTTCCTTTGCTTTTTCAAGCCTTGTTTTAATCCCCTGCAAAAGGGTTCTGTTGGTCACCTCAGCTTCGTCGTTCGTCTGGGGATGGGCTACTGATGTGAAGTTGTGGGAGATGTTTAGATCTTCACAGAATTCGACGAATTTTGCTCCCGCAAATTGCTGTCCATTATCAGTGATTAGGGTTCTAGGCAGACCGAACCTACACACGATCGACTTCCAGACGAAATCTTGCACTTTTGCTTCTGTGATTTTCGTTAGTGGTTCGGCTTCAATCCATTTGGTGAAGTAGTCGATCACTACAAGGAGGAACTTCCTTTGTCCAGACGCCATGGGGAAGGGGCCAAGTATGTCCATCCCCCATTGTGCAAAAGGCCATGGGGCACTCAAGGGTGTGAGCTCGGTGGCGGGCTGTCTCTGGATGTTGGCGTATCTTGGGCATCGATCATACTTTTTGACATATTCAATTGAATCATGATGCATCGTTGGCCAGTAATATCCTTGGCGGAGTAACTTGTGGGATAAAGATCTAGCCCCCAAATGGTTTCCGCAAATTCCTTCATGTATTTCCCAGAAGGCGTAGTTAGCTTCCGAGGGCCGGAGACATTTCAAGAGGGACAAAGAGTATGATCTCTTGTACAATTTGCCCTCATAAAGGATGTACCGGGAGGCTTGATTTCGGAGCTTCCGAGCTTCCTTCGCATCCTGGGGGAGAACTCCATCTCTGAGATAGATTATCAGTGGATCGATCCAGCTGGGCTCGTGGTCAATCTCCATCACGGGCCGCGATTCTTCTGTACTCGGGTGTTTTAGAACTTCAAAGAGGATGCCTTTGGGCAGTTCGACCGGAGCCGACGTCGCCAGCTTGGAGAGAAGGTCAGCCCTGGTATTTTCCAACCTTGGGATCCGTCTAATGTTGAAGCTGCTAAAGGCGGGAGTGAGCTCCTTTACCTTCTCAAGGTATTTGGCCATATTGTCCTCCCGCGCTTCG
This sequence comes from Elaeis guineensis, assembly GCF_000442705.2. Classification (NCBI taxonomy): domain Eukaryota; kingdom Viridiplantae; phylum Streptophyta; class Magnoliopsida; order Arecales; family Arecaceae; genus Elaeis; species Elaeis guineensis. The sequence goes on from NC_025994.2 coordinate 17,175,799, forward strand.
TAACTCCCGCTGACCTGCCCCACCACCAGCTGAGAGTCACTGTGCACCCGGAGCTGACTTATTCCCAGCTCTCTGGCGATTCTTAATCCTGCGATCAGAGCTTCGTATTCCGCTCCATTGTTTGTTGCGGGGAACTCGAAATGCAGAGCGTATTCCACGATGACTCCCTCCGGACTGACCAAGATCAGGCCCGCACCTGCGCCCGACATGTTGAAAGATCCGTCCACATAGAGGGCCCAACAGCGATCAGAGGGATCGGCCTCCTCTTCAGAGGAGTTCGGTTGAGACTTCAGGTCGTCAACTTTGCTTTGTTCAGGTTCAACCTCCTTTGAGATGGTACACTCTACTATGAAATCTGTCAGTATTTGAGCCTTCACTGCTGGCCTGGGTCGAAGTTGATGTCGAATTCTGTGAGCTCGATCGCCCATTTCACCATCCTCCCAGAGGTGTCCGTCCGGTGCAAAACCGCCTTGATTGGTTGGTTGGTGAGTAGCATCACGGTGTGCCCTTGAAAGTAGGGTCGGAGCCTCCGGACTGCAATCAACAAGGCGTAAGTCAATTTTTCTAGTTTGGTGTATCTGGTCTCGGCGTCCCTCAACGTGTGGCTAACATAGTAGATCGGTCGCTGGACTTTCGTCTCTTCTTTGACAAGGACGGCCGCAAGGGCCATGGGAGAGACCGCCAGGTATAAAAGTAGCTCCTCCCCAGGCTCAGGCTTTGCCAACAGCGGGGGTGATCCAAGGTAGCTCCTTAATTCTTCGAACACCTGTTGGCACTCAGAGGTCCAACAGAAGTTCTTCGGCTGCTTGAGGGTTTGAAAGAAGGGCAAGCACCATTCGACCGACCTTGCGACGAAACGATTAAGGGCCGCTATCCTCCCCGTGAGATGCTGAACCTCTTTTATCGACTTTGGGGTGGCCATCTCCTAGATGGCGCGAATTTTCTCTGGATTGGCCTCGATCCCGCGCCCTGATACCATGAAGCCCAGGAACTTTTTTGAGGTTACACCGAAAGCACATTTAGTTGGGTTCAGCTTCATTCTATATTTTTGAAGAGCGTCGAAGGTCTCCTCGAGGTCGGCGACATGATCTCTGAAAGATTTGCTTTTTATGAGCATGTCATCCACGTAGACCTCCATGTTACGGCCGATCTGCTCCTTGAAGATTTTGTTCACCAACCGCTGGTAGGTTGCGCCCACATTCTTGAGGCCGAAAGGTATGACCCTGTAACAGTAAAGGCCACGATTAGTGATGAAAGCTATCTTTTCTTCATCTTTCGGCGCCATTCTAATTTGATTATAGCCGGAGAACGCATCCATGAAGGTGAGGAGCTCGTGGCCCGAGGTCGCGTCCACCAGTTGATCGATTCTGGGAAGGGGATTGCTGTCCTTCGGACAGGTCTTATTCAGCTTTTTGAAGTCTATGCACATCCTCCACTTGCCGTTTGCCTTTTTGACCAGGACAACGTTGGAAATCCAATCAGGATAATTGACTTCCTTAATGAATCTGGCCTTAATGAGCTTATCCACTTCCTCGGCTATCGCCTTCTGCCTCTCCGAAGCATGACTTCGGATTTTCTCTTTCGTCGGTCGATGCTTTGGATCGACGGCCAGATGGTGCTCCATGACTTTCGTGTCGATCCCCGGCATGTCTGCTGGAACCCAAGCGAAAACATCCGCATTCTTTTGTAGAAAATCAATGAGACGCGTCTGCACCTCCTCCCCTAGGTTGGAGCCGATCATTGCTACATGCTCCGCGTTCCCGTCGTTCAAAGGGATTGGTACCAGATCTTCGATTGGGGCACCCCTCTCTTCGGTGAGGTCATCACGAGCGTCCAGTCCATCGATGGGGCAGGAGTCAGATTGATCGCCTCTTTGCAAGGCTATATTGTAGCAGTGTCTGGCCAGGGCTTGGTCTCTCCGGATCTCTCCGGTCCCCTGGTCGGTGGAGAACTTCAACTTCAAATGGTAGGTCGATACGACGGCTCGAAGAGCATTGAGGCCAGGTCGGCCGAGGATTGCATTGTAGGCGGATGGCGCCTTCACCACCAAGAAATTCATCAGAGCCCTGGATTGCCTTGGATATTGACCTGTGGCCATAGTCAAAGTTATTATTCCTTCCGTCGGAACGGCGTCGCCGGTAAACCCTACCAAGGGGGAGCTAATTGGCCTCAGATGACCATCAAGAGTGGACATTCTTGAAAAGACATCGTAGAATAAGATGTCGGCCGAACTTTCATTGTCGACAAGAATACGACGGATGTCATAATTTGCTATATTCAAAGAAACTACGACCGCATCGTTATGAGGGAATTGGACTCCCTGAGTGTCTTCTTTGGTAAAGGTTATGGGCTCTTCAGTCTTTTGTCGCTTGGGGGATACAGCCGGTATGTTGGTCGTTTCCTGCCGGGATCCTTCCGAGATGGTATTGGCGGAATCCGTCGGAGGCCGATCGTCCGGTCGCTCCATGCTGGCGACCATAGCCGGAGAATGCGGGGCCTGGGAAACCAAAGGCGAGATCGGGGTCTGGGATATGGCTGCGGAGGCTGTGGGTAACTGCGCAGATGCTTCGCGAGAAGGCATCAGGCGAGGATCTCGTGGGGGAAAGAAGGAGTGGGTGCCGGAGAAGTCGATCGGAGGTGGCTCCGTTGAGCGCTCCTTTAAGAACAAGGGTACTGCGGAGGTTCAGCCCTTATTCTAGCGCCAATCCTGTTGGTGCAAAAATTCGCTTGCGCCGGAGAAGCTGGAGTCGAGGGAGTCGCGGTCGCCGTCGGGACCTGCAAAGAAAGTCTAAACCAGAGGTGGGGTTGCTCCAGCAAGACCCTCCGACGCTCAAGTCAGTTCTCTACCTCAACAAGAATGGAGTGCTCGAACGGAGAGTTTAGCAGAGTTTTTAGATAAAAACGAGAGCTTATAGAATAACGTATCTGGGGTTTCCCTTTTATAGACGGAGGGGGCAACAGATTGATAGCGACGCTTGTAACCGTCTGGTAGTGGGCCGCCCAGAGTCAGGAGGAATTTATTGCAGAGGGTAGTGGAGTGGGATCGTGGCTATCGCCGTGGCTCGCCACTTGGAATCAGTTACGGAAACTGGAGCGGCGTCTGCTGTCGTGACTCGTCAGGGAGTGGGGGATTCGCACAGAATCCGCCGCAGGGAGTGGAGCAGGGTCATGGCCGTTAATGCAGCCTGTCAGGGAGTAATGGGGCTACGCAGGGTCCGTCGCAGAGAGTGGAGCAGTGGTGTCCGTTACTGTGGCTTGTCAGGGGATCCAGACTTGTTGGCCGAAGTTCGGTTGGAGTCGGTAGCGAGGCCCGGCACCCGTAGGAGTTTGGACGAGGTCTTCTTTGCTGCAGAGACTGTGGACGGAGCCCGGCTCCCGTAGGAGTCCGGGCGGAGTCTTCCTTGCTGTCGAAATCACGGACGGAGCCCGGCTCCCGTAGGAGTCCGGGCGAAGTCTTCCTTGCTGCAGAAATTGTGGACGGAGCCCGGCTCCCGTAGGAGTCCGGGCGGAGTCTTCCTCGCTGCCGAAATCGCGGATGGAGCCCAGCTCCTGTAGGAGTCCGGGTGAAGTCTTCCTTGCTGTAGAACTCGCGGATGGAGCCCGGCTCCCATAGGAGTCCGGGCGAAGTCTTCCTCGCTGTCGAAATCGCGGACGGAGCCCGGCTCCCGTAGGAGTCCGGGTGAAGTCTTTCTTGCTGTAGAACTTGCGGACGGAGCCCGACTCCCGTAGGAGTCCGGGCGGAGTCTTCCTCGCTGTCGAAATCGCGGACGGAGTCCGGCTCCCGTAGGAGTCCGGGCGAAGTCTTCCTTGCTGTAGAACTCGCGGACGGAGCCCGGCTCCCGTAGGAGTTCGGGCGAAGTCTTCCTTGCTGTAGAACTCGCGAACGGAGCCCGGCTCTAGTAGGAGTCTGGGCGGAGTTTTCCTTACTGTAGAACTCACGGACGGAGCCCAGCTCTCGTAGGAGTCCGGGCGGAGTGACGGGGGTTCACCAACAGTTGTTGAAAAATGGAAGAGACTCGCGAGGGTCGACCCCGCCAAGAACTTCGGCCGAGGGTATTTTATGCCCAACATTTACCAAGTTTATTGCATTAAAAGAAGGGATGTGTGTCACTTCTACCACTTATTTCTTAACAAAAAAAAATATTTCGATTAGCCTTTTTGGATGACATCCTTGATTGTTACATCTAACACCACCTCATCCTTTTCTCTAGACCTCACCACCGTTCTCATCTCTCTTCTCTATTAATATGGTTTCACTTGAACCCTATCCACTCCCATCATCTCTTTTCCAACACAACATCCTCCTATCCAAACCCTGCCATATTACTTAGCACTCCTCTTCATTCCTCCTTTCCATCTAACTTGATCTCAAGCGCCATCCACTCCCACCGCCTCCTTTTCTTTCAACATCTCTTTCTTTTCTCTAAACTCCACCATTGTTCTTATCTTTTATGTCCATCTCTTCTCTCCATCTAACTTGATCCTGAGCCCCACACGAGTTCCATCCACTCCCACCACCTTCTTTTCTTCCAACACCTCCTTCTCTCTTTTCCAAATCCTGCCATCATTCTCATCTCTTCTCTTCATTTGACTGGGCCCTTGGTCCCAGCCAATCCCTCCACCTTTTCATCTTCAAACACCTCTCCTCCTCCTCTCTAAACCTCATCAGTACTATCTTCATCCCTCGTCCATCTAACATGGTCCTAAGTCACACCCGCTCCTTTTCTTATCTCTTTTCATCAATCTCTACCTCATTGCATCCTTCCTCTCCCTCCTTTCTTGCATCTTCATTTGAAGGGAAAGTATCTGATTCGATCGGATCATCAGAGTGTGTTTAAAAATTTTTCTATTCTATTAACTATAAGCCTTTATAGATTATCTTGGTTCACAATGGAATAGGGATCAAAATCCCAAAAAAAATTTGAATCCAATGCCTCGTGAGGCCTAAAAACATAGGCCCTCTACTTCGCGCATATACTAGGCTCCGTAGGGAAGAGAGATGATGTTCTGCATGCCAAACCTTTTGAAGGCAGCAAGGAAAGAAGGAGATCTAATCTCACAAGTGGTTGTGATCTTGGATGGGATTCCACATGGCAATAAAGAAGATGCCTTGAATTTTCCACGCCAAGAAAGAAGAGACCGGCTCTCTTCTTTTCCCTGTGCACCTCACCTCTATTCACCGATTGGTTTGTTTATTTTTTGTCGCACAAAAATTTTTCTCTTACCAGTGGTTAAGAGGTTCCCTTTAAATAGGTGTGGTACCCCATGTCCCAACTAAATTAGAACATCTAATCCTACCCAAAGAAAGAACCATATATGAGAAAGGAGTGTGCCAAAAAGTCTTCACGCAAGACCCTTCATGCACGCCCACTTTTGGATGAAAAAAATATGACGCCTCCTCTCCTTTTTAGTCAGCTCTCATGAGAGAGAGTCTCAAGTTTCATGGACTCTTTGGTTTTAAACCAAATGGACTCATATTTGACTTATTTTGCATTCGATTCGAACCCGATTCGAATCAGATTTGAAGAGCCTGTCAATCTTAATCTAATTAGGATTCTGATCTGAATCTAATTTAAAATTTTAATCCAATTAATTTTTAATTAAATTAGATCTAATCTGAAATTAATTAGGATATAAATTTAATCTCTTATAAATCTCTTAGATCATTGATCAGAACAGTATCATCCCCCGAATCAAACCTGAACCTCATGTCTAGTGCTAGCTAGACATAGTCAGTTTGTTTAATCCCGTATGACCATTAACTTAATTCTTAATGAAGCTAATCAATTTGTTCCGTCAAGTCAGGTACTTTCAAATTGAACTTATAGGCTTAGGTCAATTCTTTTCTACTTTGTCTGACTTTGTGCATGACTCTATAGGTTCGTATATTAAATTGGTAGCATAAGAACTATTTTCTATACTAATCGAAGTTACCATCTAGCAATGATTTCTGATGTTTGACTAGGTTGAATATATGCAAGACGATATTCAAGAACCTATGCATATGGTTACTGTATAATTCATCTTTTTGACCATGAATGCTCAAGGATGATCTAGGATTCACTGTCAATCCTGGATGAGTCATCTATATTGTATTTCAATCTTTCACATCCATCATATGGACTATTCGGATTCAGATTTTACTAAATTAAAATACAGTGATGTATTATCTTCTATAATCTAGAGAGATTAATTTCATCTTGATCCATGTATAGACTTTACAAGTACTTGAATGTACCCAGTAGCCTTCCGTCACTGTATTAGAAATGCAGGTAGTCCGATACCAAAGTATAGTGAGTTGCTTGTAAATCACTATAGTGATCTCAGGTTAGAGAAACACTTATGCCTATATATTTCGTGAGCTGCTCTTGACAGCAGAGCACTCCACAGATGAGTCACTTGTTCCGTGATGATGTATCCCTACATCTTACCTGTATGCCATACCAGTGTCTCCACACTCTTTGGTTACGAAGACAACCAACCTATATGGCACACAATGACTTACACTCGATAAACATAATCATCCCTTAATGACGTATCATTTGATCGCGAACATATTTAAGAATTATTCGATAAATTTTTCTTTATCGATTGTCATATAGTTCTAAGGACTTCATCACAATACATGAGTTCATATAAGGAAGATGTACACCTTGTAATGAAAATGCTAAATAATTTTTATTCATTGATAATTCATATATAATTATAAAAAGTATAATCATTCAAATGATTGATTTTAGGACATATTTCTTAACAACTCTCACTTGGATTAGAGTCAATCGGTACAGTATCTAATACCTATCTTCTATTTATATTCATCAAATTTTTGATTTTGAGGGCTTTAGTAAATTGATCAGTCAAGTTCTCATTTTCATCAATCTTCTGAAGCTCGACGTCATCTCGATCCACAATCTTTCAGACTAGGTGATAGCGATTTAGAATTTGCTTTATTTTTTGGTGGGACTTTGATTTTTTAGCCTGAGCTATGGCTCCAGTGCTATCACAGACAACAGAATAGAACCATCAATGAAGGGTGCCACTCCAAGCTTGTTGATAAACTTTTGTAACCATACTGCTTTCTTAGCAGCATCAGATGCCGTAATATACTCCACCTTGCATATTGAGTCAGCTACAGTATGCTACTTGAAACTTTTCCAGCAGATCACTCCTCCATTAAGGATAAACACATAACTCGATATGTTCTTGCTGTCATCATGATCTGATTAAAAATTAAAATTAGTATATCCCACAAATTTAAGTCAGTATCTCCATAAATAAGCTATTGGTTCTTAGTATTTCTCTAATACTTAAGGATTGTCTTTACAACCTTCCAATGATTCTCATCTGGATTAGACTGGTACCTACTCACTACTCCTAGTGAGTGCGCTACATCTGACCTCATACATCTCATGGCATACATGATATATCTCACTGTTGAAGCATATGGGATTCTACTCATATGCTCTCTCTCTTATGGAGTTGTCGAATAATCTTTTTAGAGAGAGTAATTCCATGGTCTATCAGAAGATAGTCTTTTTTGAAATTTTTTATGCTGAACTATTTCAGCACGGTATCGATATACATGGATTGGGATAATCCAAGCCGTTTCTTAGATCTATTTCTATAGATCTTCATCCTTAGGATGAAGGATGCTTTTTTCAAATCCTTTATGGAGAACTGTGAAGACAACCAAAGCTTTACATTTTGTAAAGCAGGAACGTCATTTTCTATTAACAGATGTCATCTACATACAGTATAAGAAAGATGACTACAGAACCATTAGCCCATTTATAAATGCATGGTTCTTCTTCATTCCTAACAAAGCCATACATTTTGATCACCTTATCAAAATTCATGTTCCAACTTCGAGATGCCTGCTTCAATCCATAAATAGATCTCTAAAGTTTGTACACTTTTGATTCATCTATGGATGTGAACCCTTCAGGTTGTATCATATACATCTCTTCTTCCAGCTTTCCGTTAAGGAAAGTGATTTTGACATCCATTTGCTAGATCTCATAATCAAAGTGTGTCACTATCACAAGTATAATCTGGATGGATTTGAGCATTGCCACAAAAAAAAAATCTCATCATAGTCAATACCATAACGTTGATGATATCTCTTGACAACCAAACGGGCTTTATAGGTCTCCACCTTCTCGTCTGTGCCTCTTTTTTTTTTTTAAATATCCATTTACACCCTATGGATGGATCAACAAGTATCTATACACTATTGATCTTTATGAACTCCATCTTGGATTTCATGGCCTCAAGCCACTTGTCAGAGTCGGCCCTTTACATGGTATCCATGTAGGTGATCGGATCCTCATCATTTTCATCGAGTTTAATAGGATCTCCATTCCAGATAAAAAAATCATAGTATCTGTCTGACTGACATGGTATTTTACTGGATCTCCTTAAAGGTGCTTCAACAATGGGCTCTGAATTTGATCTAATCAAATTTGGTTCTATATTTTTACTGATCTGTGTCGATTTTTCTATCTATCGAACTTCATCAAGTTCAATCTTAGAGGCATCAATTCCTTCACTAAGGAACTCATTTTCTAAAAAGACTGCCTTATTGCTGATGAACAACTTTTGCTCTTCAGCAAAGTAGGAATAATATCTTTTAATTTTTTTTAGATATTTCATAAAATAACACTTATCGGATCATGGTCCAAGCTTATCAGTATGCAAACATTTGACATAAGTCGGACAGCTTCAAATCCTAAGGTAAGAGAGTATTGGCCTGCGCTCAATCCATATCTCATATAGTATTTTTGTGACTAATTTGCTCAAAATTCTGTTCAAAACATGACAAGCAGTCTTAAGAGCATAACTCCAAAATGAGATCGACAGACTCGCAAACCCCATCATGAACCGAACAATGTCCAATAGTGTTCGATTTCTTCTTTTCGAGATGCAATTATGTGGTGTCCCAGAAGGGGTCCATTATGAGAGAATTTCATTCTGTCCTAGATATGTTAAAACTCATTAGAAATGTATTTACCTCCTCAGTCAGATCAAAAAATTTTAATACTTTTTTTAGTTTATTTTTCTACCTCATTACGGAATCATTTGAATATTTCAAATGATTCGGACTTGTGCTTCATAAGGTACACGTACCCATACCTCGATAGATCGTCAGTAAATGTAATAAAGTAGTGATACCCTCTTCTGTCATCTATGTTCATAGGTCCATATACATCATTATGTACTAGATCTAGAATATCATTGGCTCGTTCATCCTTTTCAATAAAAATGACTTGGTCATCTTCCTAAGAAGACAGAACTTACAGGTTGGCAATATTTCACAATCATTGATATCAAAAATTTTCTCTTTAGTTAACCTATTTATTCTATTCTTATTTATATGATCGAGCCTATAATGTCAAAGATAGACATCCATGATATTTTCTATTCTAGGACGTTTGTTCGATGTGTACATTATACTAACAGATTGTGATATTATGTAAATATCATATTTTAATTATCCATGCATAATTGTGACACCATTTATAATGATATCACAGTAATTTTTTTTTATAGAAAAATTATAACTATTCTTGATCAAAAGACCTATGCAAATAACATTCATAAGAAAAAATGGACAATAATGACAGTCATCTAAAATAATAATATTTGAATTGAGAGCAAGCGAACTTTTTCTAGAGCTAGAACTGGAATAGCTCTTCCATCTTCAACATTTAAAATTATTTGCTCTTCTCAAATTCTCTACTAATCTGAAGTCCCTGCCACGAATTGCAGATATGAATTGGACTTTCAATATCCAATACCTAGGTAGTAGTATCACAGATAGAGAAATTACAAGATGTTATCATATAAGTACTTTGTCCAGCAATCCTTTGCTGATTCTCTTCCTAGGCCCATCTGTTTCTGCCTGACTCTGGTCTGCATTAGACTGCTTAGGATCATCATAATTTTTCTGCACCTTGCATTTTCTTTCCCTCCGAGAGGATCTATGCCATGTTGAGGATAAATCTTCAAGTGTGCCAAAAGACTTGTTCAACATTTGAAACATCTCCTTCGGTTGAGTATCAACGAATTTACAACTAAATTCATCACTCATAGCTGCCCTCATTATGCAACATACTATCGTACAGTTATTGAGCCATTTCTGATAAGTATCTCTAACTATCGTATTAGCATTAGGAACTGATACTTCAAGTGCTGGATCCGTAATCACATATAGGATTCTCTCATGCTCGAGAACTATTTTTAACTTTTGATACCAATTATTGAAATTGGATTCCATAAACTTGTCACTATCCAACAGTGAGCGGAGCGATAAACTACTAGCCATCACTGAAAGGAAAAATAAAAGGCCTATTAATATATGAATTATTTAATTCTAAAGACTTAGACTCTAGTTTAAAGTCCTCCCACTATTTTATACGAATTGGTAGCCTCTATCTCCAATTCGAAAAATTACCTTAATTCCTTAGTCGGTACTAGAATCCACATAGACTGCACACAAGTCTGACTTTGACCGGCCAACTCATGTGTATCTATAGATAGGTTCTTAACCAATTATTTCTCCAAACAATTTCTAGTAATGATTTTACACTAGGTTTCTTTTCAGTTAGCTTTGGCCATCTTTACAAGTTCTGGTTAGGTCCAACCATTAACATGATTAAACTCAGAAATCTAACTAATGGATGATCAGGTTCAAATTTGGTCGGCCAACCTGACCACCCACTAGAGAGACTCGACTGAGTCATCATATTATGAATGATAATTTCAATTAGCAGATAAGCACCAGGCCTTTGGGCGTCCAATGATTATTAGACTAATGGACCCATTATCACCCAACCTAATGGAAGACTATGATCTAGTTATCTCTATAACTAGCTTATTTTAAAGATCTAATAATTTAGAAGATTTTATTTTCATGGTTTGAGAAGTAATTGACCAGCGAGTCTTAAATCCTCCTACTAACTTCATCAAGTCACGAAAAAGACTAGACAAACTGATCCATTGGACTGACGAGTCTAAATCTTCCCACTAACTTCACCAAGTCATGATGAGGACTCAAAACAAGCTTGTCCAAGGGCATCTAACTCAGTCGAACTAATTGAATGATTTGAGAACAAGAGAAGAGATTAACTAGTAAGTCATAAATCCTCCCACTATCTTCATCAAGTCATGAAGAGGACTAGAGACAAGCCAGATCTAGAGATACCTAAATCAGTCACACTGATTTATCTTAATGGTATGAGTCAGCTCGAATCAATTAGTAACCTAATCAAAACATAATCTATCAAATTGATCAGGTAAGTGAGATTCATAGGAAGGTCTGCCTCGATTTGTCTTAGACACCATCGAAATAGCTAGGTAAGTAGACTGCCAATTAAAAACTATCGATCATATTATCAAGCAATATTGTCAAATTTGTCTTAGACATCAATTGATCGATTAGTTTCGATTTGATCCACTAAAGAACTCGGGCTAAACCATTGAGCCACGATCCGATCCATTTGGTATGGTCAAAAATATGGACTTGATCAAGCTACAACTATTGAGATTGATCTTAGAAAAATTCTGACATAATCTAACTCAACTCTTGATTAGATTTAATCAATTTTTTTAATTAGTTTATATTTATTTCTAATCCTAGGTCTAATCTAGTTAGAAGATCTAATTCATGGTAACCCATAATCTATCGATTTATGAGGCATCTTAACATCTTTCAGTTCTTAAATCTAGATTACTTAATTTCAAATTAAGTGTGTGAAACATATGTTTTAGTCTGTAGAACTATTCTACTAGGATTTCAAGTGAAGCATACATCATATATCATGCAATTTTCAATCTAATTTTTAGATTTATATTTAACAATTAAACATACATAAATTTGATCTAAATTACTTTCATATGCATTATAGTATAATTTAGATCTCTACCGACTACATCATATGTAACCTATAATTCAGATCTTAAAATAATTTTCATATCTGAATTAATTTTATTAAAATTATAATAAATCATAAATCACTTTAGATCTAATCTAAATATATTTATGATCAAAGTAATTTTAAGATCTTTTTTGCTATTCTTCTTTATGAGCTTGATCACAGCGGCACCTCTACACGTCATAAGAGAACCCATCGAATGGACAAGAGAGAGACTCAATCTCTTCTTTCTCTTATGACCGGACAATCTGGTGATCATCTTAATTCAAGTACTAGACTACTAAGATTTGAAATTTAATTTCAAAAATTAATTTTATGTATGCAAAAATTTAGGCATGCACTGAACATGATCATATCATACATGTTATGTATCTAATCTAATTAGATCAATGCATCGATTAATTTCAGATAAATTTCATATAAATTTTAGATCTGAAGATATTTTTATACAGCATATAAAATATTTAAATCAGATCTGAAATCTCATAAAAAAATAATTCAACACACACATGAATGCATAGAAAAAATTTTTTTGGTTAGACCTGATTTTACGTTGTACAGAATTTTGCTTAAAATCAGATCTAAAAATCTATCAAAATAGATTCAATTCAGATCTTAATTAAGTCTAACTTCTAATCCAAAATAATATCATAAAAAATTTATTAAAATAGATTTAAAATTATATTTTAATTTGATTATTATTTAAGTAAAAATCTATATCAAGAAAATTCTATTATAATAGATTTATAACTAACTTCAATCAACTATTAATTTTATTCTTGAAATCTGATCAAGTTTAGATCAAATAATTTTTAATTAATAGGTCTAAATCAAATGTAATATCCTACATAAAAATTTGATCATATGTCTCATATAGAAATATAAAAAAAAATTAACTATGCATAGCATGTATCAAACCTACTCTAATACCATTTGAAGGGAAAGTATCCAATCGGATCAGATCGTCAGGGTGTGTTTAAAAATTTTTCTATTCTATTAACTATAAGTCTTCATAGATTATCTTAGTTCACAATGGAATAAGGATCAAAATTTTTAGAAAAACTCGAATCCAATGCCTCGCGAGGCCTGAAAATACAGGCCCTCTACTTCGCGCGCACGCCAGGCTCCATAGGAAAGAGAGATGATGTTCTTTGCACCAAACTTTCTTAATACAGCAAGGGAAGAAGGAGATCTAATCTCACAAGTGGTTGTGATCTTGGATGGGATTCCACACGGCAATGAAGAAGATGCCTTGAGTTTCCCATGCCAAGAAAGAAGAGATCGGCTCTCTTCTTTTCCCCACACACCTCATCTCTATTCATCAGTTGGTTTGTTTATTTTTTGTCACACAAAAGTTTCTCTCTTATCGATTGTTAAGAGGTCCCCTTTAAATAGATGTGGCACCCCATGTCCTAACTAAATTAGGACATCTAATCCTATCCAAAGAAGGAACCATACGTGAGAAAGGAGTGCGCCAAAAGTCTTCACTTAAGACCCTTCACGCATGCCCACTTCTGGGTGGAGAAAATATGGCACCTCCTCTCTCTTTTAGTTGGCTCCCATGAGATTTGACTAGTTTTGCATTCGATTTTCAAATCCAATTCGAACCAGATTTGAAGAGCCTATCCATTTTAATCTAGTTAGGATTCTGATCCAAGTCTAACTTGAATTTTTAACTTAATTAATTCTTAATTAAATCAGATCTAATCTAAAATTAAGTAGGACATAAATTCAATCTCTTATAAATTCTTTGGATCATTGATCAGAACAGTATCATCCTCGAAATCAAATTTGAACCTCATATCTAATGCTAGCTAAACATAGTCAACTTGTTTAATCTCATATGATCATTAACTTAATTCTCAGTTAAGCTAATTAATTTATTCAATTAAGTCAAGTACTTTCAAATTGAGCTCATAGACTTAGGTCAATTCTTTCCTACATTGTCTGACTTTGTGCGTGAGTCCATAGGTTCGTACACTAAGCCGGTAGCACAAGAATCATTTTCTGTATTAATTGAAGTTACCATCTAGCAATGGTTTCCGACGTCCTGATAGGTCGAATATGTACAAAGTAATATTCAAAAATCTATGCATATGGTTACCACATAATTCATCTCTTTGACTATGAATGCTCAAGGATGACCTAGAATTTCACTGTCAATCCTGGATGAGTCATCTACATTATATTTCAATCTTTCACATTCATCATATAGACTATCCAGATCCAGATTTTACTAAATTGAAATACAGTGATGCATTATCTTCTATAATTCGGAGGGATCAATTCCATCTTGATCCACATATAGACTTCGTAAGTACTTGACTGTATCCAGTAACCTTCCATTACTGTATTAGAAATGCAGGTAGTCCGACATCAAAGCATAGGAAGTTGTTTGAAAGTTACTATGATAATTTCAGGTCAGAGGGACACTTATGTCTATATGTTTCGTGAGCTGCTCTTGATAGTAGAGTGCTCCACAGGTGAGTCACTTGTTCAGTGATGATGTACCCCTACATCTCATCTGTATGCCATACCAGTGTCTCCACACTCTCTGGTTACGAGAACAACCAACCTATATGGCACACAATGGTCTATACTCGATAAACGTTATTATTTCTTAATGACATATCATTTGATCGTGAATATATTTAAGAACTATTCGAATAAATCTTCCTTTATCGATTGTCATATAATTCTAAGGACTTCATCACAACACATGAGTTCATATAAGGAAGATGTACACCTTGTGATGAAAGTACCAAATAATTTTTATTCATTCATAATTCATATATAATTACAAAGAGTACAATCGTCCAAACGATTGATTTTAGGATACATTTCCTAACATCTTTGACTTTCTCTTCTCTACTGCCACCTCCTTTGCCATGGTGTAATCTTCGATCTTATCAGTGGCGTCCCTTACACCACCATCCCCATCAAAGTTTGGCATATCAATCGATACCATATTGTACCAGACATACCATATTATATTGATATTGAACCAGTATCCTCAAATTGCACTGACGTTCAGTATATCGTGCTTTCTCATATCATATCATGCATCGATATTGTAATAGGATGATATTAGTATAGGATCTAGTATCGAGACGGTAAATCTTGCTTCTCATTATTGTCATCCACTTTATCCCCCAGTTTGTCCCCACGTTCATGTGTCGGTTTTGATCTCGCCACCTTTGACCATAGCAACATTACGAAGAGCCGCGAAACCAAGGATATTTTAGTCCTAAAAGTCTCACATGACCATTATATGATCGGGATCGGGTTGTATCTTTTACATGAAAGAATGATTGATCTTCTTTCATGACATGGATTGTCGGATTATGGAACACATGGATCTCAAAGCCCAATGAACTCCTTTAGTCATTTGTTTGTATAGATCTCGAAACAATCATTATGCAATCCAATAGGGTGAATTTATGCAAAGGAAGATGAATCATTCTTCATGTGAAGATATATATAACCTTGTCCGCATGATGGAATCCAATGAGCCTATGTAAATGAAAATCGATGGTAGAACTATATTGGACCACTTAACTAACTTTAGGGACTACTTTGAAACTTTTTAAGTTCAAAAATATGAAGCGAAAT
The DNA here is from genome assembly GCF_000442705.2 of Elaeis guineensis. Classification (NCBI taxonomy): domain Eukaryota; kingdom Viridiplantae; phylum Streptophyta; class Magnoliopsida; order Arecales; family Arecaceae; genus Elaeis; species Elaeis guineensis. The sequence goes on from NC_025994.2 coordinate 17,191,344, forward strand.
TGGTTTTAAGTTGAAGGTATATCTAAGTAAGTTTTCTAATTTTAAATCTAAGAAATTAAAGATAATTATGATTTAAATCCCAAGAAAAAACCTGGCACGAATATGATATTAAAATTATTACAAATAAAGATATTATATGATAGGTGGAGGAGAATTAAGCAAGTTTATCAAGAAAAAATAATGCATTTCTTTCTCTAGAGGAACTTATCTATACTTGATTCACTTTGCACTAATTATTCAAAATTAAACATATTAGTTAACCAAAAAGAAAACTGACATATCCAAAAGGAAGCTTGTAATTAATTTCTAGTGATTGGAGGAGAAGATCTAGTTTCAAATCTTGCTTTCTTGAAGATTAATTTGGAGAGCAAAGGGTAAACATGAGAGGGCTATCCTCAGTTGTATATATAACACGTTAGCTATTTGCACCTCTTATATCCAAAAATGAAGACAGACTGGTAAATTAGCTATGTGCACCTCTTATACATCCATACTGCCTGGGAAACCTCTCCATAGATACTGCCCATTCAAGCCTAGTACCATACAGACAATGTATAAAAGATACGAGCATTACCCGCATTCCTTCTTATCAACCAATCAGGTAACCATGAATCCACTACCATCATATGCTGGTTAATTAATTTTTGTAACCTAATCTGTTGGAATTTGATCACTTTTGAATGCAATCCATATGCATTGTTCATCCACATAGGTTGTTGGGATGATGATAAGAGTCTCTAATGAGGATTGAGATGATCCAACTAAATATTTAAATTTGAATAGGACTCTTATCCAACTATATGCTTAAAATGATAAGGATTTTTAGTGAGTCTCATCTATAAATACATATGTACGTTTAGTCTGGATTCTATTCCATTCTGAGAATACCTATATATATTCTCTCTCTCTAAGGTATATCTCTCTAGAGTCACCATCTTAGAACTCTAGGATTTGGTGGGTGGATATTAAAAGGAAACTTTAGTAGCCCCGATAAGATTAAGAAGGAGGTTGAGACTGTTGGGGTAATGCATGCACTTCGAGGAGACGTTAGAAGATCAACGAAAGTTCGTAAATCAAACGTATCACATCCAAATTGTGGGCTTTTTTTTATACAAACTCATATAGATAATATTTTCACTATTTTTCTACATAGAAGAGGTTTATTTCTACTATTTTTTTTTCCACATTAGTATCAGAGCCTCTTTGTTTGCTTTCGCCTATGATATGCATGATTTTAATATATTATACATATTTTTACATTATATATGATCATCCAATAGATCTATTTTTTTGAAAAATAATATAGATCGGTTCTTTTTATTTTTTGAAGATCAAGATCCAATTTTTATGGATTTGTTCCTTATTATTCAATTACTATGTGTAAGTAGTCTAGATTTTTTTATAAATCAAGATTAAGTTTATCTTTTAGGTCAATTTTCGTTCCATAATAAATCTGCTTTTTGCAAATAAAATATATATATTAAGAAAATACATTAAAAAAGGTTTTCAATAATATATTATTTGTAAAAAAATAGATTTATATATTGAAAAATATGATTTTTTAAATTTTTGTGGCAAATCGAATCGAAAAAAAAGAGATTTATCATCACACCAGACGGTGACGTTAAAACAACATAGAGCCATGTTCCAAAAATGGATATAAAACGTCATGCGTATAGAAGCTGGTAGGAGGTCACTATTGTTGGAAGTCTTGGGGGTTAAAAAAAAAAAAAAAAAAAGAAAAAAAAAAGAAAAAGAAGGTGCGTATCAGCTTCTGCTTCCAATAAATCCAAGATCCAAGTGTTAGTGCCACTTGCCACCAATTCTAGTGGAACAACAGCATGTACTACGCTAGGATTCCAATGCAAATCTTGGATCCAGCTATGTGATTTTACTATAAAATTTTGACCCCCGAATATTTTTATTCATTTGATAAAAAAAGTTAAAATTTTTTTATAAAACCAGAAGCCACTCATGGAGCATGGGGGCACGTGCCATGTCATTTGGGGTCGAAATTTTTGGATAAAATATATTTATTAATATTTTACTATACGGTTGAAATTCAGATTTGAGTTTATACAGAATCTATTTTTGAATAATTTAAGAACAAAATAAATAATTAAATAATTTATTTATTTATTTTTTCTAGATAATTATATACATTATTTTATATTTTATAATAAAAATTAATGGGGATTGATATTGGTGTTATTATACACATGTTTATTTTATGGATATTTTATCAAAGTAATCTTCAAATTATATTGGCAAAGGCAGCATTCCCATAGTTTATTATATTTTCTAGATCAATTGTAGTAGCATTATTCTTGATGTAATGTACTAAGGGAAATGTATTATTATTGAGGCCTTGTAAGAGAATGCATTTCACATATTATCAATACCCTTTAGGATTATCTTGGCATGATGTATAATTAACACCAATAGGACTCCACGGAGTTGATATGAATGTATTGGTTATCACATTATGGATAAGATTAAAAAGGGATTGGTTCCTTATGAGTTAATAATAATAAGTTAGAATTTAATATTCTAACTCACATCATGTGGAAGATGATTATTAGCTTAGCGACATTGTCGATCTTGTGATGTAAAAAAGAATATAAAATTTTAAATTATTATTTTTAAGAACAACATGTGCCTAATGTCCCTCTTTGTTTAATAAATGTAGTGAATCATGGCCTCTAAGAATATTGTCGCTAACTTGATGAAAGAAAGAAAAACTTGATAAAAAAAATTATGATATCTAACAAAAAAAAATTCAATACTTGTTTAATGAACAAGATGTCTTGGAGACATTATCCACTATCATGATCCCACTTGAGGAAGGCAATGCTACCCAACATTACCATGATAGAGAGGCTTATGAGAATTGGGTTAAGAAAGATCGATGTGCACACTTTACTATGTTAAGAAGCATGCATAATGATCTTATTGGTGAATTTAAGAATTGCCTAATAGCCCAAGAAATGTGGAATCAGCTTAAGATCAGTTTTGGACAAACTTCAGCTACGAGGCTTCGTGCTTTGAATCTGAAGTTCCAACAGTACACTAAGGACCCAAAACAGTCCATGGCTAAGCATCTTCGTATTATGAGTGCCATGATGAGATCTTAGAGCTATTGGGAATGAGCTCAATGATGAGCAATAGGTGCTTGCTGTTATTCGTTCCTTGCCAAACCCTGAGTGGGCCCAAATGAAGCTCTTGATGATGCATAGTGAAAACATAAAAACTTTTAATGACATATCGCATCATCTCGAACTAGAGGCAGAATGCTTGGAAGTGAACCATGCTATTGTTCTTGCCACCCAATTTAGGAGACGTGGGCTTTTGAGGCCTAATCGCAAAAATAAAGGCAAGAACAAAGGAGCAAAGAACCAAGCTAATGGAGGTAAGAATACATGACCTAAAGAAGGCAGAATTGCTAATGGTAAGGACAATCATGGAAAGAAAGACATATTTAAGTTAAAATGCTATAACTATGTGAAGGGGTCACTTCGCTCGTGACTGTACTGAGCTGAAAAAGGTACTCTTTTCACCCAACTTTTTTCAATTGTTTGTTTGCTCACATGCATTAGTTGCTCATGTTTTTCATAATTGGATTGTAGACTCAGGAGCAACCAAACATGTTGTCAGAGATAGAGTTGGGTTCGTAGATTATTATTGGATTCCAGCAGGATCACAGTATGTCACCCTTAGGAATGGCACAAAAGAAGAAGTTTTTGGTGTTGGTTCGTGTTAGCTCAAGATACGCGGTGGGCACACACTACTTCTACATGACGTGCTGTATGCACCTGGAGTTCAATGTAATCTATGTTCAGTTTTAGCTTTATTAGTATTTGATTTTTCTTTCCATTTTAGCCAGACTCAATTAGATTTTTTTTTTTGATGGAAAATTGTTTGGACATGGATATTTAGTAGATGGATTTTTTAAATAAAATTTGGATTGCTATTATTCTTCATCTGCTTTAACTACTGTTCATATTGATGATTCTAATACAATGATTTGGCATGCAAGATTTGACCATATAGGTCAAGAAAGAATGACTAGATTAGCTGCAGAAGGCCTGTTGGGGTCTCTCGCTAAAGTTAGTCTTCTAATTTGTGAACCTTGTTTAATTGGAAAGGCTAGCAGAAAGTCTTTTGATAAGGCTACAAGGGCTACTCATCCATTAAAGCTAGTTCATTCAGACATTTGTGGACTCATGAATGTCAGGGCATGCCATGGTGCCTCCTATTTCTTTACATTCATAGATGATTATTCAAACTTTAGTTATGTATATTTGATTGCTCACTGATATGAAGCATTAGATTGCTTCAAATACTTTGTTGCAGAGGTTGAGAATTAAAAGGAGAGGAAATTGAAAACTGTCTAAACTGATAGAGATTGTGAATATTTATCTGAGCAATTTAAAGAGCTCTATGAAGAAAAAAAAATTCGAAGGCAACTTTCGATTTCAGAAATACCATAGCAAAATGGTGTTGCAGAAAAGAAAAATCATACTTGACTGGATATGGTTAGATCAGTGATGGCACAAGGTAAATTCTTGATAAGTTTCTGAGGGGATGCACTTTTAATTGCCACCTACATACTTAATCGAGTTCTAAGTAAATTAGTGCCTTCGACCTCCTATGAGCTGTGGAATGGTGTAAACCCAACTTAGAACATTTACACCCATGGGGATCGACTGGATATGTTTACAACCCATCCCATAAACAAGGCAAGCTTGGCCCTCAGGCTAGCAAGTATGTATTCATCAGGCATTTTGAGAGATAAAAGGATACGTAATGTATGGTGAACATCCCAATTGGGGTATAACTGAGGTTGAGTCCCGCGATGTAGAATTTCTAAAGAAGTTTTTGAGCATAGGTGAAGTTAAAAAGAATCTTGAGCTTTATGAGTTTCAAGAAGAGGCTACTATAAATGATAGCAAAAATATGGGATCTGATTTTCGTCCAGAAATCGCCATAGATAGTGACAGTGATGTGCAACCTAGTAAGAGCACACCATTGGAGAGTAACTCTCAAGATGTCTAATTACATAGAAGCGAATGTGGAAACATTCCTCGATGTCATTTTGGGATAGAAGGGGAAAGCTTCATGTGCGTTCCATTGAATATTGATGAGCCAGCTTCTTTTCAAGAAGCATTATCTTCATCTAACTCCAAAGAATAGATAGCAGCTATGCAGGATGAGATGGATTCCATGATAAGGAACCAAGTGTGGGAGTTAGTTGATTTTTCACCTGGGCATAAAATCATTAAAAATAAATGGGTTTTAAATGTTAAGTACAAGGCAGATGGATCGATTGACAAATTTAAGACCCATCTTGTGGTGAAAGGATATATCCAAAAAGAGGGTATAGACTATAATAAGACATTCTCTCCAGTAGTGGGATTTGCCTCCATTCGTCTAATCCTAGTCATAGGACTTGGAGTTGTTCCAAATAAATACGAAGACTGCGTTTCTCAATGGAGGACTAGATGAAGAGATCTATATGGATCAACCTCTTGGATTTATTTTTAGAGAAAAAAAAAGATTTGTCATCTTAAAAGATCTATTTATGATCTCAAATAATCTTCTAGATAGTAGTACTTGAGATTTCATGAGGCTATAACCTTGTTTGGCCTATTCCTAATAGAAGAGGACCGCTATATGTAGGTCAAGAAAATAGAGAAAGGGATTTTGACTCTATCTCTATATGTTGATGACATTCTCGTAGCAGGAAGCAATATGGAGATGGTTAACACTACAAGAGAGTGGTTGTCCACCACTTTTGAGATGAAGGATATGGATGAAGTGAATTATGTGCTTGGGATGAAAATTCTTAGGGATCGTTCAAAGAAGCTTTTAGGTTTGTCCCAAAAGACTTATATTGAGAAAATTTTAGAACAATTTTATATGCACAATTCCAAATTTTTGATATTCATGTTGAAAAGGGTCACACCTTGAGCATTGATTATTGCCTTAAGACTGATAAGAAAAAGAAGTAGATGAAAAGGGTTCCTTATGCAAGTGCAGTCGGGAGTTTGATGTATGTTATATTGTGTGTACGCCCCGACATCTGCTTTGCAGTGGAACTGATAAGTCATTACCAAAGTAATCTAGGTCCACTTCATTGGCAAGCAATCAAAAGGATTTTTCGATACCTCCATGGTTCTTATGATTTCATCCTATGTTTCTATGGAGGAGACTTGAGATTGAAAGTTTTTTATGATGTGGATTGGGATGGAGATAGAGATGAACGCAAGTCAACCTCAGGATAGGTATTTATCCTTAGAGGTGGAGTTGTTTCTTGGTGTAGCAAGAAATAGACTTGCATTACCCTATCCACCACGGAGGCTGAGTATATTACCTGTTCAGTAGTAGTTCAAGAGATAGTATGGTTGAAGACATTTATGCAATGTTTTGGTATCATGGCACGAGCCGGCAAGCTTGTAGAGATCCATATTGATAGCATGGTTGCTTTAGCATAGACAAAGGGTCCTAAGTATCATGGAAGGATCAAGCACATAGACATACGATTTCACTATATTCGAAATATGGTCAAACAAGGAGAGGTAGTCCTAAAGCACATTTCCACTAGCAAGATGATGGTTAACCTATTAACCAAGCCAATTACTAGGGGTATTTATCAGTCCCATGTTAGAGGATTTGGGCTTCGAAGGATTTGAGTTGCTTGGATTACATAATTGGATATTTGTATATATTTATGCTTTAAATAATATAAGATATTTGTTATTTTTTACTTGTGATCACATAAATTGATATTTAATTAAAGGCACATGATTGTTGAAATGTCACAAGGCTTAGATCAGTCCACTCATATGAATGATCGTCCTAGTGCTTAGTAGCGAGTAGGATGAGATGAATGGAATGAATTCTTGCCTTTGTAGTAAGTTTACGAAATCTTTTGCCACCTATTGTGGTGGATAAAATTATAAACGTCGCCTTGATTAGTCTAAGATGAGACTCATGAGAGTCGAATATGGAAAGATTCCATATTTCCAATAGAGCCTAGTTGAGAGCCGAATATGAGTACTTTGGCTAACTCTTGGTGAGTGGTTGAGCTAGAAGTAACTTGGGTTAGAAATCTTTATGGTAGCTAGACCAAGGTTTGTACGATGTTTTTGAGCATGACATGTCTTACATTTGAGTGGGAGCTCCATCGCAGCATACATATCATACTGTATGTGCTAAGAGTCGACTATTTAGAGAGTGACATGACTAATTCCCTCTCTATCACTATGTGAGTCCTATACTTTATGCCCTTCTAACTAAAAACCACATCATGACATTGAGGTTCAGTATTACTATATTAGCATGTATCTCAGGACCATAAAATAATGCGGTCTCACGGAGCATGTCTAAAAAAGTGGCTGAATTAAAGTGAAGTGGTGAGGGGTTCTAGTGAAGGTAATTTGGAATCACACTCAAGTTTTATGGCTCATAGCCTTGGCGATTATCTCGATTAGTTATGTGTGATAATCATGAGCATAAATACTTAGATTAGGGGTCAAGTGATGCTCGAAGATAAATCTCAAGAGGGACAAGAGGTATTTGATTTGGTGTGGTTAAATTATCTAGGACAAAGACGATGTTTTCTTGCAGGTATCATATTATGTTAGTTTGGTGGTGATTTAATATAGCATATTCGCTTCGAGATTTCTTCATCAGGGTCGCACATACCATTTTTTGTATGAAGAAAGTAGCATAAGAGATTAAGAGAGGTATAACATCCAATGTGCATGAGTGGGAGATGTTGGATTTTGATCACTTTTGAACGTGGTACATATCCATTGTTCATCCACATGGGTTGTTGGGATAATGATAAGAGTTCCTAATAAAGATTGGGATGATCCAACTAAATATTTAAATTTGAATAGGGCTCTTATCCAACTAAGTGTTTAAAATGAGAAGGATTCTTAGTGAGTTTTATCTATAAATATATGGTATGTATGTTCAGTTTGGAATCAACTACATTCTAAGAATATATACCTACATCCTCTCTCTCTAAGACATCTCTCTGGAGTCACCATTTTAGAACTCTAGGATTTGATGGGTGGACATTAAAAGGGGACTCTAGTAGCCTCTACAAGATGAAGAAGGAGGGTTGAGACTGTTGGGATCGTGCATGCATTTTGAGGAGATGTTAGAAGGTCAACGGAGGCTCGTAAAGCAAGCGTGTTACCCTGAATTGTGAATTTTTGTTATACAAATCCATAGAGGTAATATTTCCGCTGTTTTTCTACATAAAAAAGGTTTATTTCCACTATTTTTTTTTTTCCTACATGACCTATATCATACCCCTCTAAAAAATGGTTGCCTAGTGCATGCACGAGGGTCCTTCTATTGCAGAGTTTATGAAGGATGGGCACGCAGCCTTACCCCAAGTGGAGAGAGATTATTTTCATATTTCAAACCTGTGATGTATAGGTCACATGAGACAACCTTAACGTTTCTCCAAGCTAGCTCTCTGAAATTTAGAAATCAGACCCACATCCAACTCTAGATCATCTGCTATAAATTAAATGCCGGACACCTTGGCCAACATACCAAGCATTACATGCATGTAGCCATTAATTTTTTTCAAAACTTGCTTATATCACAACAAAACATAACACATCAACAAATATGGTAGCAATCCTAGCAGGTGAACACCAAAAATACAAAAAGTAAGAAAGAAATTAAGGAAGAAGGATAATATAAAATACACTGACATGTACGTATTAGAAAATCACTCGGGCATTACAAGGGAGGCGTTAACTATCTCACGTTAAAAGCGTTGCAACAGAAGAGTAGTCCACGCCTCTCTTTCATGACGTTAAAATCTTCAGGGGATGAGCGTTCGCCCTGACCCGGCCCTGGCCCGGACCCCGCCGACGTAGCCGGCGATGCAGGCCAGCGCCCGCCTCACCGACCTTGCCATGAACCCGACGCACACCTCGAACGGGTCCCGCATGCACCCCTGCCAGCTCACCGACACGTGCCGCCGCCGGAGGCGCTGCCACAGCCGGGTAAGGCAGTTCTGGTTGCGGGTGGCGAGGATCGCCGCAGACTGGAGGTAGGCCGATGCCGCGTGCTTCACCAGCTGGTTGCGGATGCCGATGGCTGAAGAATTGAAAGCGTAGACCTCGTGGATCGGAGCGTGACCACCGCCGCGGCTGCCGTTGCCACCGCCGTAGATGGCTGTGCCACCGGCGTTGGAGGAGCGGTAGGTGGGGGAGTCGGGCTGGAGGATGTCCTTGAGGCTGGTGTACCTGAGCTCGCTGCTGGAGCCGTCGATGTTGGCCTGGCTGCTAGACCTCGTCATTATCATGGCAACCTCCAGTCGCTGCATCTCTGTTTCCATCCCTATCATCCATTCACAGTTGAGAGATAATGGGGGAGACGAATAGATTGTTAATGGTTTTCTTTCCTTGTTCTCTTCTTCTCCTCTCTCTCTCTCTCTCTCTCTCTTAATCGAAAAATAGAGTTATTACGTGGGTTGAAGTGAGGGGAGGTGGGAGAAATGGGAGCTACCCATCATGGATCTCCTTTTCTTTCTTTTTGTTCTTTGGCTAACTAATTTGTGAGAGAGAGAGAGAGAGAGAGAGAGAGAGAGAGAGAGAGAGAGAGAGAGATTAAGGGAGGGAGGGGAGGGAAAGGAGGGACTTTGGAACAAATGGTAGGTTGCTTATTTGATGCGTGGCTACTATGTGTGTGCATGGGAGGTTCCTACGTATGGGGATCTTGACCCGGCAAAATGCAGAGAGGCGTTGTTATTGTGCTCGTTAGGATTATGGTTGGGGCGTCCCTAGTTGTGGCTTGCGCTCAGTTCGACGGCAATTCAGGCCATTCGGTTGGAAAATGAGCCAAAATCGAACATCATTTGATGCTTGACTGAAGACAAGCCTCAGTTTAATGCTTTAGTTTTGCGAAAATATATGAAACCAAACTCTGGCTTGATGACAAGCTTTATAAAAATTTGAATATAGGAGAATGATTTTAAAAAAAAATATTGTAGGAACTTTTCTCATACCATATGATGAGGAGATCATCTATATTTAAAAAAATTAAAAATATACAAGATATTTACGATCCTAATCATACAAAGATAGAAAGAAATAATAAATGATCATAATCGTACAAAGATAGAATAAATAACAAATAGATTCTAGGATCTCTTCGTTATTCAAAATTCATAATTCAAAACTCAAAATTTAAAATTTTAAATCCAAAATTTAAAATTTAATAGATGAATATTGCCTAATACTCCTTCTCAAGTTGGAGTGTAGAGATTACGAATGCCCAACTTATGCAAGATGTCATAAAAGTGATCACGTTCCAGGGCCTTAGTAAAGATATCCATGAGTTGCCGCTTGAATGAGATATATCATAAAAGTGATCACGATCAAGGGCCTTAGTAAAGATGTCTACGAGTTGCCGCTTGAATGAGACATATCGGATGGTAATATCACCGGATTGGAGATGATCGCGGATGAAATGACAATCAGTTTCGATATGTTTCATGTGTTCATAAAATACAGAATTGGTGTGGTAATGTGTAAGGTGGCTTGATTATCAAAATATACTAGCATGGGACCACTCTGAGAGATGCTAAGGTCTGAGAGAAGAGTGTGAAGCCAGTATGAGCCATGACATAATACTCAGCCTCTGTAGAAGAATGTGAAACAGTGGTCTGCTTCTTAATATACTAAGAGATAGGTGCATCTCCTAAAGAGATAAAAAAACCTATAGTAGAATACCTGGTTATAGGACATCTTTTCTAATCCGCATTACAAAATACATGTAACTATAAAGAGTTCTTACTTGAAAAATATAAGCCTTGTCTAGGAGAACCTTTCAAATAGCGAAGAACGCGGTGGGTAGCATCAAGATTAGGTTGGCAAGGAGACTGCATGAATTATGTCAAGATATGTACAAACTCGACAATTTCCGACCTACTTATCGTCAAATAAATAAGAGGCCCCAATAATCATCAATATTGACCCAGATTATCAAGGGATGGACCATTGTCTGTCAAGAGCCATAGTTGTTGTTGCATAAGAAAATTGGTTGGTTTAGTTCCTAATATACCACTCTCTTAAAAAATATCGAGTATGTATTTTTGTTGAAAAATAAATATCCCAGAAGAAGATTGAGCAACCTCCAACCTTAAAAAATATTTCAAATTGCCTAAGTCCTTGATGTGAAATATTTCAAAAAATATTTTAATCTGTTAATCTGCTAATCCTATTAAAATTATTAAATCATAATCAATTTTCTTTCAATAAATTTAATAAAATTAAATAATAAAAAAAATTATTGATTGGGTGATGGCATTCGGTGGCTCAAAAAATATTTCAAAAAAATATAAGGCTTTGTAAGAAATCCTTCAAGGCTTGGTAGTGAAGAGAGTTATTACCGACAACAATAATATCGTCAATGTAGACAAAAATAGCTAGGAAAGAGTTTTCATCCTACTTTATAAATAGAGAGTGGTCGGCCTTGGATTGGATGCAACCATATTGAAGTAGAGCATCTGAGAATTGTTTGAACCATTGCCAGAAGGGTTGTTTGAGGCCATGAAGAGACTTATGCAATTGATATACTCGGACATCGTCTGGAGATAGAAATCCAGGAGTCATGTAGACATTCTCATGTAAATTGCCATGAAAAAAGATGTTGTTAACATCTAACTGGCATAATTACCAATTTTTAGTTGAGGCAACTGCTAAGAGACAATGAACCGTTGTTAATTTGGTAACTAGAGCAAAAGTTTCATTACAATTAAGTCTCTGTATCTGCATATAGTCTTTAGCCCTAAGATGAACTTTACATCGCTCGATTGAACCGTCAGCCTTATATTTGATTTTGCAAACCCAATGAGAGCCAATAGGTTTCTTACCAGATGGGAAGTGTACTAGAGACCAAGTCCTGTTACGCTTAAAAGCTGCAAGTTTAGCCTCCATGATAGTTCTCCAATTCGGATCTCGCACAACTTGGGAATAAATACGAGGTTCATTATGAGTGATTATGGCTGAAAGGAAGACTCGGTGTGCATCATTAAATATGAAATTGGATGTATAGTAAAAATAGGATAGGCCTTACTAGAGGTTATTGAGTTAGCTGAGGAGTCCGGTGATCTAGCCATATCAGGAACATCAACAATATAATCTGCTAGTCATAAAAGTTGTCGGCATTCCTGACATGGTTGAAAGTTAGGAGCATGGAGGGACGGGGGCTAGTTGAGGGAGGGAACAATGGGCTCGATCTAAGATTGGATTGGATCCAGATCCGTTTGGCCCATTGTTGGAGTAGATTGGGCTAGATCAGATGGAGTTGTAGTGGGCTGAGCCGATGTTGAGTTGGGTTGAAAAGAATCCAACTCTGATAAGCTGGATGGGCTAGCTTGTACCAGAGTTGGATTGGATCGAATGAGGCCTAGCTCAGGTAAATGGGATGGGTCTATTGAAATCGAGACTTAGGGGGGCCTAATGAGGCCCAATTCAGTTGGTCGCTCAAAAGAAGATCATCAAAATTTGATTGAAAAAGCTGGTCGGATTGGTATTTATGAAAAGAGAAAGTATTTTCATAAAAGATAACATCACAGAAAGTGAAAATTTTTTGGATTTGAAGAAAAAAATGTGATACCCTTTTGACCAAGAGGATATCCAACAAAAACACATGCATGGGAGTGTGGTTCAAACTTATCATGACTACTTCTATGTATATAGCAAAGGCTACCAAATATTCATAAATGATTGTAAGATGGTGTTTTATGAAAAAGAAGTTTATAGGGACTTTTCCCATCAAGCTTGGAAGATGGAGTTAAATTAATTAAATAAGCGGCAGTTAAAACACATTCACCTCAGAAAGTCACGGATAAGTTTACTTGAAATCAAAGGGCATGCACAACATTTAGGAGGTGTTGATGTATACGCTCAACGACTTTAATTTGTTGCGGGATCCCTACACAAGAGGTTTGAGAAATGATCCCGCATTTTAAGAGGAATGATTTTAATGGATCAGCTATGAATATTTGGGTATTATCACTATGAACTTGCTTAACAACACCATCAAATTGATTAAAAATTATGGCATAAAAATTAACAAAAGTGTTGATAAGCATCGGATTTTTTTTTGCAATAAATGAACCCATGTGGCACATGTGCAATCATTAACTATAGTTAGAAAGAAGTGTGCTGCTGTGTGTGATAGAATATGGTACAGTCCCCAAATATCAACATGAATTAAAAAAAAATCAAAGATTTATTACTACTAAGAGAAAAGGATTTGCCCGTTTTCTTGGTGTGATAATAGATATCACGACAATTATTTAAGAAATCAAAATATTTATTGGCAAGAAAAGATACTAATTTTAAAATTTTATAGGAATAATATCCTAACCATACATGCCAAACATCAGGAGAGTTAACAACTTTATTGATAGAGATAGATTTTATTATCAATCCCTTGAAAAATTAGTATAGATAATTTTAGAATTTACTCAGACCAATCAGCTTCCTCGTAGCAAGGCCCTACAATATACAAAATAAAGGAAAAAGTGAGACAACATAGTTTTGGTCACAGGCTAACTTGCTAATGGAAATAAAGTTACAAGTAAAACTGGGTCTATATAGAATTTATCGTAAGGTAATGTTATCGGTCAAACAAATATCTCTGAAAAATTTAATGGATAAGTTAGTTCCATTAGGCAAAAATGATAGGCAAGGGCTCATGTAGAGGTCGAATATTATGTAAAGCAGACTTACTAAAAGTTTAGTCCGAGGCACCACTATTGAGAATCCAAGTATGATTAAAGTGGGGGTCAATGAAAACCTTACCGACAAAGTTTATAGAGCTATTAGTTTTATCTTGGCCAAGAAAGAATAGAAGCTGTTGATATTACAGAGAATTGAGGTTCAGAAGTAGAGAGCTTAGCTTAGCCAACTGTTTTGCAGTAGATAGCTGATTGAGCTGTTGTTGAGTGGCTGTCGTTGCGAACTATTGAGCGACAGAATTCGCCTTGGCTCCCCCACTCTGATCACCATCGAAACTGTTGCTGCTATGCCCCTTGGCTCCTGTGTGACCTTTGGGTTGCCAACCGGATGGATATCTGTACAACTGAAAATAATGGTCATGCGTGTGACTTATTTTCTTGCAATGATCATAATACACCTATTTTTTATTCTTGTCATGAGCTTGTCCATCAGTAAAGAAAGCAATCAATGCAGCATCTCCAATTGTAGAATACAAACTCCCACAATGGCTCATTGCTTCTCACCATGGACAAGAAGTGAATATGCCTTATTTATGGTTGGAAGGGGCTTTATGTTGAGTAGCTGGTCATGAAGGGAGTCATATGAGCTTTTAAGCCCGTATAAGAATTGATGTAGATGCTCCTCTTCTCTCTTGATCTGAAGTGCCTTTGCTCCTTCACATGAGCATGTAGGCACTCTCGAATAGGCGGCAAGTTCTTCCCATAAAGTACAAAATTGTGTATGGTAGGAGGCGATTGACATATCAAGGCCTTGCCGAAGGCTCCAGATTTGAGTCTTCAATTTATGAATGTAGGGGGCGTTGTCTTAGGAATATCTTTCTTCAAGATCGAGCCAGATGGCCCAAGCGCTATCCATGAAGGAGATTCTATTGTAGACTTATGTGGACATAGAACTGAAGATCTAAAATATGACCATTGAGTTGCAAGTATCCCATAGAAATTGGTCAGGTGATCCATCTGCTGGTTGTTGGAGTGAGCCATCTATGAAAACAAGCTTCTGCTTAGCACATAGTGCCATGGGCATTGCCCTACGCCAGTTGGGGTAGTTGGCTTTAGTGAGGAGGGAAGAAATAATGGCACGGCCCATTTTATCAGAAGATGAGATATAGTATGGGAAAGATGGGTCATGAGTTGCATTGAGCCTCACGGTCTGTGGAATCTAGACGGGATCGATCACAGTCTCATCGAACATGACTAATGGTGAGAAGGTGGAAGTCGACGAGTAATAGTCTAGCAATCACTTGCCGAGAAGGTAATAACATGGGTAAAGAAACTTTGCCGTATGTGGTGGTAGTGGAAAGAAAATCTGACAATATCTTACGGTGATCAGGGACCTAATTGGGAGAGGATGGATTGATTTGCTCTAATACTATGCAAAATTTAAATATAGGAGAATGATTTTGAAAAAAAATATTATAGAAACTTTTTCTCACACCATATGGTGAGGAGATCATCTATATTTATAATTAAAAATGTATAAGAGATTTACAATCATAATCGTACAAAGATAGAAAGAAACAACAAATAATCATGATCATGCAAAGATAAAAATAAATAACAAATGGATTTTAAGATCTCTCTTATGTTCAAAATTCAAAATTTAAAATTTAATTGACAAATGTGTTGGAGTTTCATGGTTTCATGTATATAAAAATTTTTTAAAACGAGAATGTAGCGAAATTTAAAAATTTTAGATTAAATCTAATTTAATCTAAGCATGCATAAGATCAAATCTTAAAATCATAAACAGGATCATCATGTGTGAGATAAGATTCAGATACAGAAATTAAATAAAAAAAATAAAAAGAGAACATACCTTGACACAGATCAATCTTCACCGTGAACTGATGATCATGGATATCTTCCAAAGGTCCCTTATAGCCGCACAAGCGTCTGACCTCTGTGATATCCACACGAGACTCTGATCTGATTAGAAGCTTTTTGATCTCACCAGAGTACTAGCTTCCTTACAGAAATCGTATCTTGATAGTTAAAAATCTTCTATTCTCTCAAGACAATCTTAGAGAAGAAGAAGTTGGAGGATGTTGATCTCTACGCTAGAAATCGTGAGAAGAATCCTTTCTTCTCTTTTCTTCCTAAAATTCATACACCAAATCTCTACAATAGAGATGTAAGAATTTTTGTCCAACTTTTGGACAAATAGAAGAGGTGAAATCCATGTCCAAACATGAACAAAATAGAGAAGAGAGTCCCCAACAACCAACCTTTGGTTGTTGGTAAGAAAGAAGGGATATCACCTCACCTACCCCACACCATGAAGCACCACGCCGTCCTCTTCTCTCCCTTGATTTTTCACGCAGATATCTCCTCTCCTTTTGGTGTCAAAACCTGATCCCTATCAGGTCTTTCATGGCCCAAAGAATCCCATGTTTAAATAGGAGAAGTGATAAGGTGTTTGGATAGAAAATAAGAGTCCAAACCTCTTAGGACTCTACCATAATTCATGCTGCCCACCCTTCTTTTGTTTGTGCCCAGATATCACATGGAAGAAGGAGTTTTTGAAAGCTTCTTACACACTAAAAACTCACACAAAAATAAAGGGATGTGGCATCCATAAATCTGGTTGACGTAGGCTTGCTCTATGGCGCATGAAAGGAAGAGTTTTAAGAACATGGGACTCTTCTTTAGGTGGCTCGAATTAAATCAATTAAAACTCTAACTAATCCTAATCATATTAGAATTTGATTAGATCCAAATAGATAAAAATTTAAATTTGATTTGGAGCCCAAACTATTTAGATTAGATGTCACCTAATTGGAGAAGGAATCTTAGTCCTTTTGGACTTTCTCTTGGTGCTTGAGTCAAACTCAATTTAATTCTAATCCAATTAAGATTTGGTGCACCTAAGAAAATAAGAATTTCTAGTCCAAATAGAAACTCAAACAATCTTATTTAGATCCTAGTCTAATTAGAAATTAAGTCAAATTCAAATCCTAATTCAATTAGGAATCATTCTCTCATGCAATTTGGTTATCTTATAACCCAATTAAGTTTGATCAAATCAAATCCATGTCAAGTCAAATTAAATCTAATTTAATAAGACTTGATGCAAGTTCCATAGCTCAATCAAATTGAGTCAATTAGCAATCTAATTGCTAATTAATCCTCCTATAACTCATTAACTCTTTAGCGAGTTACTTAATGCAACTTTTGCATTGGATCAATCATCAATCAAATTGATAATCAAATTCTGTCATAATTTATAAGCGTAATTCAACCATCTGATTAGTCAAAAACCTCTTTGTGTGTGACCCCATAGGTTCTATTCTATCTGATAGTGAAATATATTGTGATCCCTATCACAATATCATTGAAAAGAGTTTCAATGATACTCTTTTCAATGGGTTAGAACTATTCCAATTCTGCTTACCAAAGATCATCGATCATCAAGATGATGCTTGTGGATCTCACAATCCACCAGTGATACCTAGTAGTATGTAGTGGCAACCCAGCAGAATAAAAGGTGATGAACCTCTAGGTGTAGTTAACGTATGATACAGTCCCTCTATCGTGAGTCCCGATCAGATGGCAGGTTATAGATGAATCATCAAATCTCATCATCGATCATATGATAGATTCAATCAACTCGAGTCTATGTATGATCCTCATGAAAATTTTTTTCATTAATCATACTGCTATGGCTATAGATTTAAAGACTCAGCTTCATAAATCTTATATGACTATTCCCTTTTGCTAGGATCGATAGATTCCATCTAGGTGTACACCCTACTCCTACAGTGGACCAACTATTGCTAACATCTACTACAAGGGCTCATTGAGACTCATGTTTATGTGTCAGTCAAACTCCAGCAGTCTCACTGCGAGTAGCTGTAGTACTACACGTCAAAAGATCAGTCATACAATTGTAGCATCGAGAAAGTCACTAATGAATGAGCAGACATCTATGTGACTTCTTGTGTTGGTCACGCTCAGTGCTAGTTATTCTTTAACAACTACCTGCACTCTCGCTTCAGTATCCCTACACTGCAGACTCGAGATCCGTCTGTCCGAAGGAAGTGATCTGTGCACTGATCTATCTGAATCAATCACTATTCTCATGATGATCCTATGATCGGGAATAATTTAGGAATTAACTATCAATGACACATATCTCAAATTTTCAACTCTTTGAGAATATGTATCATCATCTTGTTAATCCCTTGGATGATTCATGAACATATAAAACATGAATGATAATATAAATGCTCATAAAGTACAAAATTATGTCCTAGAGATATGATATGCGTCAGCCAAGATTGGCTTCTAGGGCATACATTCAACAATCTCTCATTTGTACTAAAGCCAATCTGCCATGTACTGCTGTAGTCTTCGGCTAGCTAAGTGACTTACCAGTGGGTCAACCACATCTTATGTAGAGTTTGTTCTCTGCACCTCTCTATATTTCTATTTGAGGTAGTTTCGTGTTCTGTTGCTTTATGTGCTTGGATATCTAGTGAGATTTAGGCTTCTTAGCAAGGGCTATGGTGCTATTGTCCTTGCAGTATAGTATCATGGTATTTGACGGCATGACATCCAATTCTGCAACTAACATTTGAACCAGAATATATCCTACATATCTATAGTGTACTCACCTTCCATCAATCGATTATTTGAAATCCTTTCAAGATATCGACACAGAAACACACCTATAATATAGACATTCTACCATCAACATTAAACATAAAATCTGAATTGGTGTATTCTCCCACTCCCAGCTTTAATCCTTCTCCAAAATTAAGAACAAATCTTTAGTTCTTCTTACGTACTTAAGGATGTTTTCACAGCAATCTAGCACTCTCAGCTTGAATACAATTGATATCTACTCATGACATTCACAGTATTAACTATATCAGTTCAAGTACATTATATGGCATACATCTATGCCAAAGAGGATAGTAGACTCCTCTTCGAGATTTCTATGCTGAACCCTTCCAACATCTACTCGTTGTACTTTATTTGTGAAAACACAAGCATCCAATTACATCTATCTTTATAGATCTTTATATTCTCATAATATAGAATGCTTGTTTTATGTCTTTCATGAAGAATTCTATATTCAATCATATTTTAACCGATGTCAGTATTGGATACTCCCACTGACCCTTTTGAAAATACATAATTTTTTTTTCTGATCAAACAATTTGATTGCATCATCGAAATGAATGCTCCAACTCCAAGAGTATTATAGACTTTGTGATCTCCTATCACAAGAAGTAAAATTTATAAGCTATTCCATACAGAAATCTTCACAAGATATCCAGTCAGAAAAGCTAATTCATATCTTTTTTTTGAAGTCGATGTCTTACATCGCTTCGTTGTAGGTTTTAGGATCATCTCTATGCTTTTCATCTCTTATGAAAAATAATTCTCTACATCTTCTGTTAAGCATACTTAAGTACCTTTCGAGAGATTTGGAGATCCTACTATGGATACGAGGTAGAGGAGGAATATATGTCTACTAGCTCATCAAGAATAGATTCTTTAGGTCCTACGAGACACTCTCTTTGAGCTTAACTTTTCATCCACTGCTTCATCTTGGTTAAATAATTTTTTAAGAAAATAGCATGTCGGGTCACAATCACATTGTAATCCTTTCAGAAGGTAGTATCCCAAACTCTTTTAGGATGAGCTTTATAGACCTATCCTCTAACATATCCACTTGCTGTCCTAGACACAGGCTGGATATCCTTGGATCTTGAAATAATCAAGATTCAGTTCTCACCATATCATATCTCATACGGTATGGTAGGACAGGTTTAGAGAGAACTCAATTTTATAGAAATAAAGCATGTCCCTAAAGAAACATAAATAAATCAATGAAGTCATTATAGACCGGACCATTTCACATATAGTCCCATAACTCTTCTTAATTTTCTCATTGAGCTAAGATGTACTAAGAGCGGTCCAATATGAAACTATGCCATTTTATGAGATAATCGAAAAATTTTTTTCTTTGGTATTGCATCTTTGATCCGATCAAAGTATCTTTAAGAATTTTTCGATTTGCTTCTCTACTTGACATCTGAATTCTTTGAATCTTTCAAAAAATTTCTGATTTATATCTCATATACTTACCTATATCATGACTAAACATCGATAAAGGTAATGAAGTAGAGATAATTTCTTTTAGTAGCACATCATATGGGCTACATACATCAAGTGTGTACAAAGATAAGTATCTCAATGATTTTTTTTCTTTTATCCCATAAGAGTAGCTTGATCATATTTTCTCAAAGAGATAATGCACAAACTAGATATGACTCAGCAGTCGGCAAGCCTAAAAGCTCATATTTCTTCTGTTTGTTAATCATTTCTTCTCCAATATGACTTAGCCTAAGGCCTCACATATACTTTAGGTTTATCTGAACTTTAGATCTCTCAGATCTAATGGTATTCACTACTTACTCAATTAAATTCACAGATGCATCACCATGCAAATAATAGAGATTGTCTCTAAGAACTAAATCCAAATAATGATCACAAAGGATAGATACGCATGGCCACAGCAGCAACTCTTGTCCTGTTGCTAATTCAAGGGTTACTTCCTTAGCCCTCTACTTTTTCGTCGACTCTATATAAAATCACTAGAGTTTATAACTCAATTGAGAGAAAAAGAAATCTTAAGAATAGTATTGAGCAATTTTGACACGCCTACTCTAGGCATGTCTTTGTTTCTTTAGGCTCTCCAAATATTTATCTTGAACTCTTTTAAGGTTCTTTTGTTAGCAACAATTTGCCCAATTCAGATAAGATGCGAAGATGGTCATTCATATGGTAGTTTATCATAAACTATCCATATAAACTAATCAGAGATCGCAGGATCAAATTCACAAGCAATTTTTTATGCATGGTCATGTTGAACCTTTTAAGCTCCTTAATGTCTTTGATCATTATCAAATAATGATCATAGACTGACTGTCCATCACACATCTCATGCACTGTGTGACTCTGATCATCTCACAACACTTATAGATAAATCAACATATCATTGGCAGTGAACATGTGCTCATGCATACATTAGAGTTCATCTAACATGGACTTCAACATATAGCATCTATCTTTATTGATATTGTCCATCCACTCATCAAGTATAGCTTGCTGACTTTGGGTTGGACAGGCTGTTAACATCAGAATAACCTGATAGAGAATATTTTTTAATTTTTTAAAATTAAAAATAATTCTTAAGTTTATGAGCCAGTTTATGTAATCAGTTTTGGTTAATCGATTGATATCTAAGATATGATGTAGAAGGTTGGAAGCAGACACAATAAATAGTAGAGAGTAAAGATTTTAATTAGATATTTATACTTATTTTATAATTTACTCTAAGAATTTTTAGATACAAAAAGACTCTCACTATTTTATTAGATCTTTCACACTCTCTGGGTGGAGAAATAAAAATCCTAATGCGACAACTGAATTTCTAGTAGGTGCTGCGGTCCCACTGATGCCGTGCACCTCACCTAACAGTTATTGGTAATACGAACAAACACCTATGTGTGGACAACTCTTTGTCCAAATGGTTCTTTAAGCATGTTGCAGCAACTTGATCTCTAAGTCATGTGGGCTCACCTAACAGTTATTACCCACACTCCTTAGTTAAGTCAGACCCATCGTTCACAAGCAAGTACAAAGCCGTCATTGGATCCCTCACCTAACAGTTATTGGGTCCAACCCCATCTTTATCTTGAAATAATTTTTTACTAATAGAGTGGTTGCATGTTTCCGATGCAACTGAACCACTGTGACTAGCTGAGAACAATCAACGTCGGTAGCACGTTCACACATCTACAACGGTGAAAGATTATTAGACTTAATATTTATAGAGAAATTTTTGATTTAGATCTCATCTAATCAGTCATTACATGATTGATCTAATTGGCATGGGCTAAATCAAATCGTCAAGCAGTCATATTTGAGACTCAATCTTCCAAATTGGCCAAGTTGAGATTGGTGGGGGTCCCTCTGTTGCTTTTTTTATACACCAATAAATTGGCCAGATCAGCGAACGGAACTAATTAAATAACCACCTTTCTATTACTTATCTTGGACACTGATTGGTTGATAGATCTAAATAGATTAGCTTAGGTGAATCAGATTCGAGCCATAGAGCCGAATTAGGTCCTTAGGTTAATCGATTCTACATATGAGTGTCAATCGATTCGATCAACAATAATTGTATGATCTTTAAGCTCTATTGACCTCATCCAAATCAACACTTGACTCGATTTGATCAACTGATAAATCGATTTAGACCCAATATGATCAAATCAGAAATCCAGGATGTAATCTAATTACATGACCTAATTTGATCTACCCATGACTAATCCCTCATGCATAAACACTAATTTTAGATCTTAAAACTAAATTTTCAGATCTAAATTCTTTGCATGAAAAATATGTTTTGATCTTGAAATAATTTCAGATCATACATACAAATATATATTATATACATGAATAAGTTTAGATCATAGAAATAAATTTCAGCCCTAAACATGCTTTCATATATCATATATACGAATCTAAATAGATCTCAAAACTCTTTTCAGATCTAAACAACAAAACATATATCATATATATGCTTAAAAATTAGATCTAAAATTTTATTTAATTAAAAATTTTAACATCATTCTAGGACAACCATTCAGCATAACAAGTTATGCCAGGACAACTTTATGTTAGAACGACATCAAAAACTTTTAGATCTGAATTTTTTCTCTACAGATTTCAAATCTAAATCCTTATCTCATGCATATGATATGGCTCTGATATCACTGTTGGAGTTTCATGATTTCATGCATGTAAAAATTTTTCAAAACGAGTATGCAGTGAAATTTAAAAATTTTAGATTAAATCTAATTTAATCTAAGCATGCATAAGATCAAATCTTAAAATCATAAATAGGATCATCATATATGAGATAGGATTTAGATATAAAAATTAAATAGAATAAAATAAATAGAGAATATATCTTGGCACGGATCAATCTTCACCATGAACTGATGATCATGGATATCTTCCGAAGGTCTCTTGTAGCCGTACAAGTGTCTGGTCTCTACGAATATCCATACAAGACTCTGATATGATCAAAAACTTTTTGATCTCACTGAAGTACTAGCTCCTTTATAGAGATCGCATCTTGACGGTTAAAAATCTTCTATTCTCTCAAGACAATCTTGGAGAAGAAGAAGAAGTAGGAGGATATTGATCTCTATGCTAGAGATGGTGAGAAGAACCCTTTCTTCTCTTTTTTTTCTAAAATTCATGCATCAAATCTCTACAATAGAGATGTAAAAATTTTTATCCAACTTTTGGATAAATAGAAGAGGAGAAACTCATGTCCAAACATGGACAAAAGAGAGAGAGGAGAGTCTCCAACAACCAACCTTAGGTTGTTGGTAAGAAAGAAGGAATATCACCTCACCTATCTCACGCCATGAAGCACCATGCCATCCTATTCTCTCCCTTGATTTTTCACACAGATATCTCCTCTCCTTTTGGCATCAAAGCCTAATCCCTATCAGGTCTTTCACACCCCAAATAATCCCACGTTTAAATAAGAGAAGTGATAAGGTGTTTGGATAGGAAGTAAGAGTCCAAACCTCTTAAGACTCTACCATAATTCATGCCACCCACCCTTCTTTTGTTTGTGCCCAGATATCACACGAAAGAAGGAGTTTTTGAAAGCTTCTTACATGCTAAAACCTCATGCAAAAATAAAGGGATGTGGCATCCATAAATCTGGTTGACGTGGGCTTGCTTTATGGTGCATGAAAGGAGGAGTTTTAAGAACATGGGACTCTTCTTTAGGTGGTTGAATTAAATCAATTAAAACTCTAACCAATCTTAATCATTTTAAGATTTGATTAGATCCAAATAGATGAAAATTCAAATGTGATTTGGAGCCCAAATTATTTAGATTAAAAGTCACATAATTAGAGGAGGAGTCTTAGTCCTTTTGGACTCTCTCTTGGTATTTGAGTCAAACTTAATTTAATCCTAATCTAATTAGGATTTGGTGCATCCAAGAAAATAAGAATTTCTAGTCTAAATAGAAACTCAAACAATCTTATTTAGATCCTAGTCTAATTAAAAATTAAGTCAAACTCAAATCTTAATTCAATTAGAAATCATTCTCCAATGCAATTTGATTATCTCATAATCCAATTAGGTTTGATCAAATCAAATCCATGTCAAATCAAATTAAATCTAATTTAATAAGACTTGATGCAAGCTCCATAGCTCAATCAAATTGAGCCAATTAGCAATCTAATTGCTAATTAATTCTCCTGTAACTCACTAACTCTTTAGCGAGTTACTTAATGTAACTTTTGCATTAGATCAATCATCAATCAAATTGATAATCAAATCCTATCATGATTTATAATCATAATTTAACCATCTGATCAGTTAAAAACTTCTTTGTGTGTGACCCCATAGGTTCTATTCTGTCTGGTAGTGAGATATATTATGATCCCTATCATAATATCATTGAAACTCTTTTTAATAGGTTGAAACTATTCCAACTCTACCTACCAAAGATCATCGATTATCAAGATGATATTCGTGGATCTCATAATCCATTAGTAACACCTAGCAGTATGTAGTGACAACCTAGCAGAATAAAAGGTGATGAATATCTAGATATAGTTAACGTATGATACAGTACCTTTATCGTGAGTTCCGATCAGATGTCAGGTCATGGATGAATCATCAAACCTCATCATCGGTCATATGATAGATTCAATCAGCTCGAGTCTATGTATGATCCTTATGAAAACTCTTTTTCATTAACCATACTGCTATGACCATAGACTTAAAGATTTAGCTTCATAAATTTCATAGGACTATTTCCTTCTGCTAGGATCAATATATCCCATCTAAGTGTACACCCTACTCCTATAGTGGACCAACTGTCGCCGACATCTATTACAAGGGCTCATTGAGATCCATATTTATGTGTCAGTCAAACTCCAGCAGTCTCACTGCGAGTAGCTGTAGCACTGCAGGTCAAAAGATCGGTCATATAACTACAGCATCGAGAAAGTCACTAACGAGTGAGAGAACATCTATGTGACTTCTCGTGTGGGTTACGCTCATTGCTAGTTGTTCTCTAACAACCACCTGCACTCTCGCTTTAATATTTCTATACCGCAGACTCGAGATTTATCTGTCTGAAAGAAGCGATCCGTGTACTGATCTATCTAGATCAATCAGCATCTCCATGATGATCCTATGATCAGGAGTAATTTAGGAAGTAACCATCAATGACACACATCTCAAATTCTCAACTCTTTGAGAATATATGTCATTATCTTATTAATCTTTTGGATGATTCATGGATACATAAAATATGAATGATAATATAAATATCTATAAAGTATAAAATCATGTTCTAAAGATATGATATGCATCAGTCAAGGTTGGCTTTTGGAGCATACATTCAACAGAATGTTGTCTAATAAGCTTAGTTCCTTTTGCCCTCTTTTTTCTTTTAGATTCAAGTTTGTTCCATTATTTTTGGTAGTCTTCAAGCTAGCTTTTTTAATTAGCAAAGTGCAAAGCTAGAATATCTATTATCAATAAGCTATTTATATGATAAAAGAGAAATTCTTGTGCATGCATGCTTAGTTTGAGATTGAATGCCTTTCTTTTTATATATATGCTTAACTTGGCATGATCAACTCACAGTCGTGTTTAAATCGATTGGCTTCAGTAGCCTGCTTGATTGTCTTGCATGCTGTATTTGTTTTAAAAATGGAGAGATGGGAACTTAGGGAATCGAGCTTTGGGCGTCTGTGCAAAAGGCCAGCATGATCTCTAAAATTCAGTATATTTGCTTGGATGAGAAGGTCTTTGTGTACTGCATGCGGTGCAATAAATTTGATATGGAGCGCACCACTTAATTACTTTAAAGCACATAGCATACTTAATGATAGGACATACATTTAATGCCATCTAGCTTTTTCTTTCTCAAATTTTTATTAAAGAAAATATCCTTTCTTTTATTCAATAAAAAAGGAACAGTATTATTATTTTTTAATATCTTGTATGACTTTTTATAAATATATATGATATTCTGAACCATATATATGATTTTCTATATATTTATGATATCTTGAATAATATATATGACTTTTTGATGTCCTGTATGGCTTTCTATGAATATATGTGACATTCTGAATAATATATATGACATTCTGTAAATACATATGACATCTTCAATAATATAAATTGCTTTCTAACATCTTATATGACTTTCTATGAGTATATATGATATTTTGAATAATATATATAATTTTTTGTGTATATATATATGACGTTCTAAACAATATATATGGCTTTTTAACTCTTTATATAATATTTTGTGAATATATATGACATCCCGAATAATATATATGACTTTCTATGAATATATATGACTTTTCAAATAATATATATAACTTCTTGATATCATATAAGGTATTAAAAAGTTATATATATTGTTCAAGATGTCATATATACTCATAGAAAGTCATGTATATTATTCGAGATATCATATATATTTATAAGAAGTCATATAAAGTATTAAAAAGCAATATATGTTATTCAGAATGTCATGTATATTATTTAGGATGTCATATATACTTACAAAAAGTCATATAAGGTATTAGGAAGCCATATATATTGTTTAGAATGTCATATATATTATTCAAAATATCATATATACTCATAAAAAATTATATAAGATGTTAGAAAGCCATATATATTATTCAGAATGTCATATATATTGTTCAAAATATCATATACATTCATAAAAAATCATACAAGATATCAAAAAGTTATATATATTATTTAGGATATCATAAATATATAAAAAATTATATATATAGTTCAAGATATCATATATATTCACAAAAAATCATCCAAGACATTAGGAAGTAATAATATTATTTTTTTTGTTATACAGAGGAAAGGATATTTTTGTTACTGAAAATTAGAAAAAAAAATACTGAGCGGCATTAAATATTCATCCTATCTAAATGTGCTACGTGCCTCAATATTATTAGATGGTGTACTACTATCACACCGCATGTGGTGCACAAAGAATTACCCTTGCTTGGATTGAAAAGAGGTGGTTCTGCTTTCCTCTTCTTTTATTCCCCTTAAATTGCAGCTTGGGTCGGTGCCACATTTATCAGCCCACTAGACCTTTCTTTGGTTTTGTTTTGACTACTGGAAGTCACCATCCATCCAGTCATCACTGCTATCACTACTACCATCTCCTCCCCTATCCGAGCTGCCATGGCCACCCGCTCCTACATCACCAGATCCGAACCATCCAAGCTAAGATATGGGAGATTTCATGCCTGAGCATCATAGATTTGCAGTCCAAAATACTTAAGCTATTGAGTGAAGAACCGGCCTGGACTTATATACATATGGGATAACCTTTTATCGGCCAATGTAGGACTATGACAATCTTCTCTGCCTAACCTTATGATATCCCCATCAAGAATTGGCTCCTATTCGAAAGATGGTGCTACATTAGGCTAGGCTTTGATATCTCTTATCATGGACTTACGATTAAAAAAACTCAAGTTATTGGGTGGTGGATCAGCCTAAGCTTATAAAATCACATGCCAATGTGGGACTATGATTGGTGGCTGAAGGAATAGAAGGGGTAGACCTGGGAGTTCGATATGTTAAGGATTCTAATTTACATTTTTTTTCATTATATCTTTATATATGAAAAAATTATATAATAAAAAGGTTGGATTGGGTTGAGTTAAAAAATAATAAACATGAGCTTTATCCAAAATTTGTCTGGCTTGAGGATGTAGGTCCAACTTGATCCAATATGATTTGAAAATTTCAGCCCGAGTCCACTAAAAAAATTCGATGGGTTGAGTTGACCCAAATTTGTCTTTTTTAGTTTGCTAAAATCAAACTTAGATCACCAAGTTTCCAAATCAAGAAAGTCTTTGTGCACCGCATACGGTGCAATAAAATTGACATAGAGTGCACCACTCAATTATCTTGAAGCACATAGCATTTGGGACAGATATTTAATGCTGCTTAACTTTTTTTTGCTAATTTTTAGATAATAAAAATATTCTTTCCTCCATAGAATAAAAAAAAATAGTATTATTATTTTTTAATATCTTGTATGATTTTTTTTGAATATATATGATATCTTGAACTATATATATAATTTTTTATATATTTATAATATTTTAAATAATATATATGACTTTCTGATATCTTGTATGACTTTCTGTAAATATATATGACATCTTAAATAATATATATGACTTCTTATGAATATACATAACATCCTAAATAATATATATAGCTTTCTAATATCTTATATATTTTTTTATGAATATCTACGATATTTTAAATAATATATAAAGCTTTCTAATATCTTATATGACTTTCTATGAATATATATGACATGTTAAATAATATATATGACTTTCTGTGAATATATATAACATTCTAAATAATATATATAATTTTTTTTATACTTTATATTATTTTTTATTGTTCATACAAGATATTAAAAAGTCTTATATATTATTCAGAATATCATATATATTCATAAAAAATAATATAAGATGTTAGAAAATCATATATATTGTTCAAAATATCATATAGATTCACAGAAAGTCATATAACATGTTAGAAAGCCATATGTATTATTCAAAATATTATATATATTCATAAAAAGTCATATATATTATTCAGGATGTCATATATATTTATAAAAAATCATATAAGATGTTAGAAAGTTATATATATTGTTTAAAATATCATATATATTATTCAGAATGTTATAAAGATATAAAAAGTCATGTATATCATTTAAGACGTCGTATATAATCATATAAAGTCATAAAAGATATTAAGAAGTAATAATACTGTTCTTTTTTTATTCTATGGAAAGAAGGATATTTTTGTCACTGAAAATTGGAGAAAGAAAAAAGCTGAGCAACATTAAATGCTTGTCTCATCTAAGTGTGCTACGTGCCCCAATATTATTGGATGGTATGCTTTTATTGCACCACATATGGTGCACAAAGAATTACTCTTCCAATTCATATATGTGCCCCTTTTACAAGTATCACCACCCTCTACTCCCATCTAGCCGTACCCAAAACCCCCCATTGAAAATCTTAAACATAGCAGGAAATCCAATGGAGGAAGAGTCTAGATATGTGCCCAACCACCGTGGAGCTCCATCTTTTTGGACGAGCTCGACCTCTTTCTAATGGAGAGAGGCTATCTCTCCAAGTTCTCTTATTCCTCCCATGAATCATCTTTCCTGGTCTTGCTTCATAACTATTCTTTTTAGTGCTTCTCTAATTTGTTGAGCTTGACAACAATCTCCTAATTAGGTGGTTTTGAAGTTGGTATGAACATTAATTTGGTTAAATTTTGATGAGAATTTGATGCTTCTTTGATAAAGTATTAGGTTTTGGGCATATAATATATATATGGAGCTTGCCTATGAGTATAGGTTGGAAACCATTGGTTTGATGTTAGTAGAGAATTGCTTTTTGATTTTGCATCCTAGTTGTTGGGTTGGTGATTTGTAATGAAAATCTTTCAATAGCAAGCTGAACTAGGAGGGTGTTTGCAGGTTCCTTTGAGAGAGTTTACTAGACATTTTGTCTGGGTGTGCATAATTCTTATAAAGGTAGTTAAAATGAAGAAGTGCAATTGAAGTATTATGTGATCATAGGTACTTATGACGTTGAAGGGAAAATTTTATAGGACAGCTATATAATAAGCTATTCTTTATGGTACAGAATGCTGCACAATTAAAAATAACATACACACAAGATGATTGTGAGATCGAAATAAGACTACTAAGATGATAATATAAGAAAATATAGAATAAGAAAAAGGGATGTCAATAGATCAGGTATGGCTATCTCTCCAGATTCTCCCATGCCTCCCACAAATCATCTTTCCTAGTCTTGTTTCATTACCATTCATTTTAAAGCTTCCCTAATTTGTTGAGTTTGACAATAATCTCTCAAATTTGGCGGCTTAGAGGTTGGTATGAATGTTACTTTGGTTAAGTTTTGATGAGAATGTGATGCTTCTTTGATAAATCATTAGGTTTTGGGTATGTAGTATATTTATGGAGCTTGCCTATGAGTGTCTGTTGGAAGTTATAGGTTTGATGTTAGTAAAGATATGATTTTGGATCCTAGTTACTGGGTTAGTAACTTGAAATGCAAGTTTTTTAATAGTAGCTTGAACTATGAGGGCGCTTGCAGGTTCCTTTGAGAGAGTCTACTAGACATTTTGTCTAGGTGTGGATAATTCTTATAAGGGTAGTTAGAATAGAGAAGTGCAAATGGAATATTATATGATCATAGGTAAGTTGAATAGGAAATTCTATAGGATAGTTATATAACAACCTATTCTTTATGATACAGCATGTTGGAGAGTTAGAAAACAATGTGTACATGAGATGAGTATAGTTGAAATAAGAATATTAAGATGGATGTGTGGTAATATGAGAAAATATTAAATAAGAAATTGGGATAGCAATAGTCGGGTTGGGTGAAGTGACAAAAATCAATTTTTTACATGTAAATCATTTTTTTTTTTGTCTTGGGGAGGAGATTTGTAAAGAGATATATACATTCGCATTGGGTATAGGGTGAGTTTTATCAT
This sequence comes from Elaeis guineensis, assembly GCF_000442705.2. NCBI lineage: Eukaryota > Viridiplantae > Streptophyta > Magnoliopsida > Arecales > Arecaceae > Elaeis > Elaeis guineensis. The sequence goes on from NC_025994.2 coordinate 17,221,822, forward strand.
TATTCATATCCGTCCCGAATCTATTGCGGGTTGGATAAAACCTGTCCCATTTAGATTAGATTGAGTCGTGTACTCATGGGGTAGAATAAATTACCATCCCTAATAAAAAAATAAGTTCATTCATAAAAAAATAATGGTGGTACCATTTGAGGATAAATTAAGCAGACATTTTAGATAGTTTAGGCATGTATAACGTAGACCGAGAAGGATATACCAGTGTAAAGGAGTATTTTCATACATATAGAAGGAAAGAGAGGTAGAGGTTGATTGAAAATCACGTGGGATGTACTAGTAAGGAAGGACCTAATATTACTATATCTTTTAAAAAGTATGGCCATAAACTGAGTGAAATGGAGGAAAAAGTGTCGATATTCTATTTTCAAGAAAAAAAAATATTGAGCATTTTCGGATACTCAATGTGCTAGAGGCAATGGCAATATTAGCTAGTCAGTAGGTGTCTTTGTTAGTAGTTCAATATAGAAAAGAAATGAATGGTTCGATGCTCTCTTCTTTCAATTATTTTCTTCTGATACATCGATTGATTAAGAAAAACAACTGCTGAGCTGATGTACTTCACTGAACATGCTGATTTCATACATGGGTTAACATGGTAGATGGTCTAATTCCAATCTATTTATGATCATCCGCAAATTTATGTCTTCCAATGGTAGAGATCTATCTTTTACTTGACCATTTGAATTTAAGACCATGACAAATTAATAAAGATCAATAAATAAGTCAATATACTCTGATTATCTGTAGCCAAGTCAACAAAAGGTACTGATGCATGGGATGGCATCCAAAGGTCTATAATCTTTAATGAATGCGTTGGTCATGTTGATTATGAAGAGCTATGCTGCATTAGTCGTCTGCTTTGGATTTTCTCAATGCTCTGGTGGATCAAATATTTTCTTTCACATTGCATTTTGATGGTACAAATTTTGATTGTTTTGAGATTAAAGCATGTCCGTTGGATAGGCTGCTGCACAAAGTGCTTCCATCATAAATTGTGAATCAAGTGTTCCGGCAAGTTTCGTATACTCATAAAATGTTTGTTTGTTTCACTACTTCATGTATGCAAATGTCTTATAATTAAACTTTTCCGCTTCAAAATTCCTTCTGACGTCCATTCTGCACTTAACCAAAAAAAATGTCTCATTAACAAGTTTTTGTAATTCTCACAACTGTTCTGTTTGCTTTCGATGGAATAAATGATTTATCTATTTTCTTCTCAGCATGAATGCATAGTTATTTCTAGTATGAGGATGCCATTGTTTTTGTGAAGTGAAACGAATCTATTTATATCAGCATCTTTTGTGAAGTCTAATGAGTCATTCTTGGCAATCCCACATAAATATATCAGGTATAGCTAAATTGGATGAAACATTAAGAGCCATCAAGCAATCTTTCAGCTCGTTTGTTGCCATGCTTGTTGGTATCTCTGTATTTAGATAGCACAGGTGACTCACAACAGATAAAGAGGCCATTAACAGATGATATCTGGAAATAAATAGCAGAAATCACCATATCATGAGCCCATGCACACGTCAGCCTATAATTTTAATAGAACACTTAACATTAGACATAAGTTCAATAAAGTATGTAGACACACACACACACACATAAAAGGAACAAAGAAAAAAGAACAAAAAAGAAAAGTCCTGCACTCCCTATACTAGCAGAGCTCAGTGGACTTGATTTGGATAATCTACTGACTCTTGTCATGGTCTGCAGATAAGTCCAGAAAAAGCTGAGAAGGACATCAAGCAGGAGGTCGGCCTCTGTCTTTGGAATAGTCCAAATTAAAGACAGAATAGTCCAAATTGATGTCTATTCCGACCACAGTGAGTGGGAAGGTCAGTCTCTGATTGCTATTTGAAGTACTCTGTATAAAAAGCAATATCATGTTTAAAACAAGCTCATGTTTGCTTAAGATAATCATTTATGAAAAAGGACATTTTTCATAAAAAAACATTGGACTTCAGTTCATTACAGGAGATGTGGATTCCTTCTTTGGAGGGAAGATAATAGGCCAACAGAAACAAGCAATGGAAAGATGATTCATGTAAGCAGATGCAGATAACTAATGAAATGGTGGATCGAAGAAGCTGATGTTTAGGATGCATGATCCTCTGAAAGTTCTTTTTGTCTATGTAATGCATTTTAGTTTACATTACAAGTGTCTTTGACCTACTTCATTATTGAAGGGCCTACGGAGTGGTGGCAAAGGTCACACAGGACCACTGAACACTATCTAGTATAATTAAGCAATTGGACTTGATGGACGCTGACCTGGACTCAATCCATGGAAATGTCGACTTCAGGGCCCAGCGTGACACCCCAATCCAGGACATAGCACAGATCTTAAAGCCTAAACCAAAAAAAGTGAAAAATGATCAAAATCCACTAGGAACTAGAGATTTAATGGAACTCTAAATCCTCCCCATTAGAGGTCCATTTAAAGGCCTCAATCCCTTAGTTTCTCCTCACAAAAAATCACCATCTAATTATTCTCCCCTCAATCTTTTATAGGTTCTAAGCTGGGGTTTTTGCCACATTACTTGCCGAAAAATCCTTGAAATTGCTGATTTTCGATATCCCTTGTTTTATTCGTGACTTGTTCTTGATTTTTTGGTGCTGTTTGCTACCGCTGATCACTAGATTGGGTCGTGATCACACCACCGTGGTCTGCCCTTCTGGCCATGGGAACCACAGGCTGGCTGGGGAACTTCCTCATGTCGAGAACTAAGGGGATCAAAGGATCCCCTGTTCCGTGAAGAAAGAAGGAATGGGGGAGACATGAGTCCCTGTTCCATCAAGAAAAAAAAGAAAAAAAAAGAAAAGAAAAGAGAGAGAGAGAGAGTTTCTCTCTTTTCCTCCTCTCTTCGCTCTTGACTTACGTTCCCCACCTTCTCTCTCTCTTTCTCTCTAGTATTCTCTCTCTAGCCTTTTTTTCTCTCTTGTTTGTCTTATTTGATCTTTTTCTCTTTTTCTTTCTAGAGGGCACTTGATCCTAAAGCTTCTCTATTGTAAGTCATATTGTTTTCGATACAAAGGTTCTGAACCATGACCGTCAGATAGCATACCAGCCTCCATCCAAGTCTTTGTTAGATCCTAGTAGATTTGGACATCCTTAATATGATTCATCTGGATTTTTCAGGATTTCTTAATTTATTAAGACTTTTAAGTCATTGATAATAAAATTAATTAATTATTAATGACATTGAATAGATGAAGTTGATCTATCTAATTGAAGTCAGATTTTGAAGCGTGATAAGGTAAGCAACTTAATGCTTCAAGTATACTTTTGAATGATCCTTTGAGAATTATAATTAGTTATTTTATTTGATTTATACTCTTTATTTTTAGTTTAATAAATGGGTCAAGCATGTATTATTTTGTTCTTGAAAATAATTTATTTTATACCTATGATTTGCTTTAAGAAATAGAAGTGGAAAATTCGATCGGAAAACTTATGAAATTATTTTTACATATATGCTCTTAGTATGGATATGATGTGGCCCCATTAATGGGGATCATATGTTGAATCTGTCAACTTACAATCTGAGAAACTAATTTCGACACCGAGCCATTGGTGATTAGAATAGTGGTATCTGTTATCTGATACTTTGTGCAACGTATTTCTATTATCAGATCCATGCCACTATGTTATGTGGCTGTAGCTTGATGTTGAGTTCAATATCAGTATATGAAAATAACTATTTTCAAAAAAATATGTGTTGTTTGAGATTTGCTCTTTTTAGTTAATATTATATGATTTATTTTTCTCAGCATGCTTAGATCCATTTCAATGTGTTATGTTGCTTACTAGGCTAGTATAGCTCATTATTTTTTTTCAGACCATAAATCATGATTACTCAAAATGTGGGAGAGTGTGCTAGATCATTTGGAGATATTTAAATTTTTTAGATTTTTAGTTTAGTTTGATTTAGTTTGGATATTTTATTTGGATGGGACATTATGATTTATGTTGCTCAAAGATATTTGTTATGGAAAAGGATTTAATTAATTTTTTTAGATTGATTTTAAGAATTAAAAGCTTATTATTATTATTTTAAAATTTTATGACTTGATCTGTAGCCTTGCATGCTTGTATAGCCTAGTCTGTAGGTCTGCAGCATTTGTCATATGCTCAGTTCGGGCCATGATAGATTTAGTGGTATCAAAGCTTAGGATTAAGATCATTAGGGATTGTGACAAGAAATAATGGTATGTTATAGGATTCTATAGTTTGTTGGAAAGGTTGAGAGTTGGGTAGAAACTAGGCAATGAGATGTCTCTACTTACTTTCTTGTTAATGCTTTTGTTTTATTTTATTTGAATGTAGTTTATAATGTTTGTTCTATTAAACCAAAATGTCACCTTAACATGTTCAAAGATGAAGTATTAATGAGATGGTTGGGGGGCTCTTAGGATGGAGTCCCTACTAATCGAATAGCTGAGGTACCACTAAGTCAAGAACATCAAAATGTTGCCCTTGATCGTCAAGAAGTGAGGCCTGATCAACTATCAATAGTAAATCAGCTGATTGTGGGTCAGCCAACGGTCATACAAGGAAATGTAGTTGGAAATGAAGCATGAGTTCTTGAACTAATTAAGGAGGTGGTGAGATTGATACATCAATAGAGGTAGCAACCTCAACAGCCTCTAGACCTAGAGCAGCTTCATGTTGGTGGTCCAGTTGAGCATAGAAGGGGCATATCAAAATTTAGAAAAATGGCTCCTCCAGCGTTTAAAGGTACTACAAATCTTCATGAGGCTGAGGCCTAGATAGATGAGATGGAGAAAGCCTTCAGGGTAATGAAATGTATTGATAAAAAAAAGGTTAGATTTGCTACCTATATGCTTCAAGATGGAGCCTATCATTGGTGAAAGTTTGTAGAAAGCACATTGGCAAATGATCATGAGCTAGTTACTTGGCAAAGGTTCCGCATTGTTTTCTATTCTAAGTATTTGCATTCCAGCCAATTAAGGGTGTTAGAGAGAAAATTTCTTCATCTATCAGGATAGTATGACTGTGGATGAGTATGAAGTTGAGTTTGATAAATTATCCCAATTCACTCCCACCCTTGTCATGGATGCTGCATCTAGAATGAGGAGATTTGAAGAGGGGTTGAAGCCACATATACGTCGAGGTCTGGCTATAGTACACTCAATAAATTATGATGATTTAGTTGATAGGGCCGAGAATATGGAGATTATCTAGAAGGAAACCTATGATGCTAAGGAGGCAAGCAAAGGAAGAGGAGTAGATATATTAATGCCCAGAATTTTGATGGGTCTACAAAATCTCATGCTAAATCTTGACATTTACGGAAGCAAGATCTCATAAAAAAATGACTAAGCAAGACAAGCCTAAGTGCAAAGCATGTAGTGGTGTTCATAAGACAGAAAACTATAGACGAATAATTGGAGCTTGTTTCAAATGTGGCCAGTAAGGCCATAAGATAGCAGAGTGCTCTCAAATTCTTCACAAGTCCCAATCAGTTCATAAACCCCAAGCCATGAGGACCCAAGTGGTGCAAGCTCCTATTCTTCCAATCCCTACTGCTCCAACTCATCAACTCAGAATTTTTCTTCAAGGCAACAAAAGGGTAAAAAACCACACACTTAGAGCCGCATTTATGCATTACTCAACAAGATGATCAGGCATCCAACACCATGGTATCAAGTATACTATTAATCCTCACTTGTTTATGCTCATGTGTTATTTGATTCTAGTACTGCATACTCTTTTGTGACTTCTATATTTGCGCAAAAGCATAACATGCCCTGTGTGCCATTGGAGTCTGATTGGTATGTTAGCACCCCTGTCGAGGGTGAGATGATCTCCAATCAAATCTGCAAGTCTTATTCAATTCAGATAAAGGGCAGAGAATTGATTGTAGATTTGATAGTCATTGATATCTATGATTTCGGTATAATTTTGGGTATAGATTAGTTGGCATCACATTTTGTGACTATTGATTGCCATGAGAAAAGAGTGAATTTCTAAATTCTTGATGATATAGGTTTTAGTTTTATTGGTCGTGGTACCTACACTTCCCCTCTAGTTATTTCTGCTTGCAAATTTCATGACTACTCAGGAAAGGGTGTATGGTATATCTAGCTACAATGTCAGATACTAAACAAAAGGAATAGAAACTTGAAGATATTTCTGTGGCAAATAAATATCCTGATATCTTTCCAGAAGATCATCATGGGTTACCTCCAGATAGGAAAGTTGAGTTTGCAATCGAGTTGATTCTTGATACAACACCAATGTCCAAAGCTCCAGATATAATGGTTCCTGCTGAAATGAAGGAATTGAAGGAGCAAGTATAGGATCTTCTTGATAAAGGCTTCATCATACCTAGCATTTTCCCATGGGGAGCTCCAGTATTGTTTGTAAAGAAGAAGAATGACAGTATGAGGTTGTGTATTGATTATCGAAAGATAAACAAAATAATAATAAAGAATAACTATCCACTATCGAGGATCGATGATCTGTTTAATCAGTTAAAGGGTGCTCAGGTATTCTCCAAGATTGATCTTCATTTTGGATACCATCAATTGAAGATAAAGGCTGAGGATGTGCCCAGACTGCTTTTCATATGCGATATAGACAATTCTTAGTCATGCCTTTTGGGTTGACGAATGCTCCAACAGCTTTTATGGACCTGATGAATAGATTATTAAGGCCCTTTTTAGATAAATTTATGGTTGTCTTCATTGATGATATCTTGATTTACTCTAGAAGCCAAGCCGAGCATGAGCAACACTTAAGACTTGTTCTAGAAACTTTGAGACAAAAGCAATTATATAGTAAATTGAAGAAAATTGAGTTTTGGTTGAACAATGTAATATTCTTAGGGCATGTAGTGTCTAAAGAAGGTATTTATATAGGTCCAAAGAAGGTGGAGGCGGTAGTGAACTGGAACTGGCCAAACAGCATCTCTGAGATTCATAGTTTTTTAAGGTTAGCTGGATTTTATAGATGATTTGTCAAGGGTTTTTCTTGTATTATTGCACTTTGACTTGATTAACTTGTAAAGGAGTTAAATTTGAATGATCAGATGAATGTGAAAAGAGCTTTCAGAAGCTGAAGCAGCATTTAGTAACAGCCCCTATTCTTACCCTTCCTTCAAGTGGTGGAGGTTTCACTATTTATAGTGATGCCTCAAAGAAGGGATTGAGTTGTGTACTAATGTAGAATGATAAGATAATTGCTTATGTCTCTCAATAACTGAAGCCTTATGAGGAAAACTATCCTACTCATGATCTTGAATTGGTAGCTATCGTATTTGCATTAAAAATTTGGAGACATTATTTGTATGGTGAAACTTGTGAAATATATACTGATCATAAAAGTCTAAAATATCTTTTCACTCAAAAAGAACTCAACATGAGACAAAGAAGATGGTTAGAATTGCTTAAAAAAATGATTTATCCATATAATACCATTCGAGAAAAGCTAATGTATTGGCACTAAGTAGAAAATCTTTAGATTGTATAGCCTCTTTATTCACCTCTCAGAGAAGCATTTTGGAAGATTTGAGGAGAGCGGAAATTGAAGTTCGTTTGTATAATCCTAATGTACAGTTGGCTAACCTACATGTCTAACCTACTTTAATACATAGAATCAAAGTCGCATAAGTAGATGATCCTCAGCTGCAAAAGATTCGAAGTGATATCGAGTCGGGTTTCCAGACAGAGTTTAGTATTCATAAGGATGGATCATTGAGATTTAATAATAACAGGATTTGTATTTCAAATGATTCTGAGTTGAAAAGAGAAATTATAGAGGAAGCTCATAACACAGAGTATACAGTGCACCCTGAAAACACCAAGATGTATAAGGATCTAAAGAATATATTTTGATGGAAAAACATGAAGAGAGGGTTTGCACAGTTCATGGTGCAATGCTTGACATGTCAGTAAGTAAAAATAGAACACTAAAGATTGGCAGGATTGTTGCAACCCATTTCTATTCCTAAATGAAAGTGGGAGTATATTACGATGGACTTTACATCTGGGTTACCTCGTACTACCAAGAGTTATGATGCCATAGGGGTAATTGTAGATAGACTAATAAAATCAGCTCATTTTTTATTTTTTAAAATAGGCATGACATTAGAAAAGCTTGCAGAACTTTATATTGAGCAGATAGTGAGATTGCATGGAGTTTCTATATCTATTGTCTCAGATAGGGACTCACAATTTATGGCACATTTTTGGAGAGGTCTGCATAAAGCTTTGGTGACTACTCTTAACTTTAGTATGGCTTTCCATCTTTAAATTGATGGCCAATCATAAAGAATTATTCAAATTTTGGAGGATATGTTAAAAGCTTGTGTAATTGATATGGGAGCTTCTCGGGACTGTCACTTGCCCCTAGTTGAGTTTGCTAATAACAATAGTTATTAGGTGAGTACTCAGATGGCTCCTTATGAAGTCCTTTATGGAAGGAAGTGCGGACTTCCATCTGTTGGGATGATGTGGGTGAAAGAAAATTAATGGGCCCATAGATTATTCAGCGGACATAGTTGAAAAGATTCGATGATCAGAGAATGCCTTTAGATAGCTCAAAGTAGATAGAAGAGTTATACAGATTATAGGAGGTGAGAATTAGAATTTCAGATCAAAGATCATATATTTTTGAGAGTATCTCCCACTAAAGGGGTAATGCGATTTGGAGTTTATGAAAAACTCAGTCCTCGATATGTTGGCCCTTTTGAGATTTTAGAAAGAATTGAAGCTGTAGCATTTGGCACATCCACCTTCGCTAGCAGGAGTTCATGACGTATTTCATATTTCTATATTAAGAAAATATATTCAAGATACGAGCCATATGGTAGAGTTGGCACCTTTACAGCTTAAAGAAGACCTATCTTATGATAAGCAGCCCATATGTATTGTTAATAGGAAGGAGCAGATTTTAAGAAGATGCATGATTCACAATGACAAGATTCAGTGGAGTAATCACAGTATACATGAGGCTACTTTGAAAATTGGAGGATGAGATGAAGGAGAAACATCCAGAACTTTTTTCAAATTAAGATATACCAAATTTCAAGAATGAAATTTTTTTATAGGAGGGAGAATGTGATACCCCAATCCAAAACATAGCACAGATCTTAAAGTCTAAACCAAAAAAATAAAAAATGATCAAAATAAACCAGCACATGAGTTGCACATGCTGGAATAATGTGGAATTGGAGAAATATGTGGAAGAACACCCATAGGAGTTCTTCTCCAATCAAAGACCAAATCCACTAGGAACTAGAGATTTAATCGAACTCTAAATTCTCCCCATTAGAGGTCTATTTAAAGGACTCAATTCCCTAGTTTCTCCTCACAAAAAATCACCATCTAATCACTATTTTTCTTTCCTGTTTTCATCCTATTTATCGATGGGATAATCTCGCTTTGGCCATCAAAAATCAGATCAATCCCCTTCAAAGAATAGGTAAATCTCTCTAATTATCCTCCCCTCAATTTTCTATAGGTTCTAAGCTCAGGTTTTTGCCAAATTACTTGCCAAAAAATCCTTGAAACCATCAATTTTCGATTTTCCCTATTTTATTCATGCCTTGTTCTTGATTTTTCAACAATGTTTGCGGCCGTCGTTCACCGGATTGGGTCATTATCATGCCACCATCATCTACCCTTTCGGCCATGGGCACCACCGACCGGCTGGGGGACTCCCTCATGTTGGAAACTAAGGGGATCATAGGATCCCCTATTCCGTGAAGAAAGAAGGAACATGGGAGCCGTGAGTCCCCTGTTCCACCAAGAAAAAAAAAAGAAAGAGAGAGAGAAAGAGAGAGATAGTTTCTCCCTCTTCCTTCTCTCTTTCTAATTTTCTCTTTCTAACCTTTTTTCTCTCTTATTTGTCTTGTTTGATCTTTTTCTCTTTCTCTTTGGAGGGCACTTCATCCTAAAGCTTGTCTCTTATAAGTCGTATTGTTTTCATCATAGAGGCTCTGAACCATGACCACCGGGTAGCATACTGGCCTCCACCCAAGTCTTTGTTAGATCCCAGTAGATTTGGACATTCTTAATATGATTCATCTAGGTTTTTTAGGATTTCTTATTTTGTTAAGACTTTTAAGTCATTAATTATGAAATTAGTTAATTGTTAACGATATTGAATAGGTGAAGTCAACCTATCTAATTGAAGTCAGATTCTGAATCATGATAAGATAAGTACCTTAACGCTTCAAGTATGTTTTTGAATAATTCTTTGAGAATTATAATTAATTATTTTATTTGATTTATACTCTCTATTTTTAGTTTAATAAATGGGTCAAGCATGTAATATTTTATTCTTGAAAATAATTTATTTTAAATCTATAATTTACTTTAAGAAATAGATTTGGAAAACTTGACTGGGAAGCTTGTGAAATTACTTATATATATATGCTTTCAGCATGACTATGATGTGGCCTCGTTAATGGAGATTATATGTTGGATTTGTCACCTTGTAATCCAAGAAATTGATTTCAACACTGAGCCACTGATGATTGGAATAGTGGTATCTGTTATCTGGTACTTTGTGTAATACCATTTGCTTATGTGGCTATAGCTTGATATTGAGTTCAATATTGGTATATGAAAATAATTATTTTTAAAAAAATATATGTTATTTGAGATTTGCTCTTTCCAGTGAATATTATGTGATTGATATGGGAGGTCCTCGGGACTATCACTTGCCTCTGATTGAGTTTGCTTATAACAATAGTTATCAGGCGAGTATTCAAATGGCTCCTTATGAAGCCCTTTATAGAAGGAAGTGCAGATCTCCCATCTATTGGGATGATGTGGGTGAAAAAAAACTAATGAGCCCAGAGATTATTCAGCAGACATGGTTGAAAAGATTCAGGTGATCAGAGAGCGTGTCTAGATAGTTCAAAGTAGACAGAAGAGTTATGCCGATAATAGGAGGTGAGAATTAAAATTTTAAATTAGAGATTATGTATTTTAGAGAGTATCTCCCACTAGAGGGGTAATGCGATTTGGAGTTCATGAAAAACTTAGTCCTCAATATGTTTGCCTTTTTGAGATTTTAGAAAGAATTGGAGCTGTAGCATATAAATTGGCACATCCACCCTCGCTAGTAGGAATTCATGTTTCTATATTAAGAAAGGATATTCTAGATACGAACTATGTGGTAGAGTTGGCATCTTTATAGCTTAAAGAAGACCTATCTTACGATAAGCAGTGGTTGACAGGAAGGAGCAGATTTTAAGAAGATGCATGATTCACTATGACATGATTCAATGGTGTGATCACACTAAACATGAGGCTACTTAGAAATTGGAGGATGAGATGAGGGAGAGACATCCGAAACTTTTTTCAAATTAAGGTACACCAAATTTTAAGGATGAAATTTTTTTTTAGAGGAGAGAACGTAATACCCAAATACAAAACATAGCACAGATCTTAAAGTCTAAACCAAAAAAAATGAAAAATGATCAAAATAAACCAACACATGCGTTGCACATGCTGGAATAATGTGGAATTGGGGAAATATGTGGAAGAACTCCCATAGAAGTTCTTCTCCATTCAAAGACCAAATCCACTAGGAACTATAGATTTAATCGAACTCTAAATCCTCCCCATTAGAGGGCTATTTAAAGGCCTCAATTCCTTAGTTTCTCCTCACGAAAAATCACCATCTAATTGCTGTTTGTCTTTCTTATTTTCATCCTATTTATCGATGGGATAATCTCGCATTGGCCATCAGAAATCAAATCAATCTCCTTTAAAGAATAGGTAAATCTCTCTAATTATCCTCCCCTAAATCTTCTATAGGTTCTAAGCTTAGGTTTTTGCCAAATTACTTGCTAAAATCCTTGAAGCCATCGATTTTTGATTTCTCCTATTTTATCCGTGCCTTGTTCTTGATTTTTCAGCAACGTTTGCAACCGTCAGTCATCAAATTGGGTTGTGATCATGCCACCATTGTCTACCCTTCTGACCATGGGCACCACTGACCGACTGGAGGACTCCCTCACGTCGGGAGCTAAGGGTGTTGCTGTGAGGCTCAAAATCTCAAGCGGAGAGATTGGTTGAAGCCATGCTAGAGTGGTTGTAGCAATCTGATCTGAGTCTCCTTCGAAGAAATCTGTAAAATAAATCAAAAATCGATGAGGATCCTCCGGTCTTAGACCCTCCAATGCTTAAGTCAATTTGAGCCTCGAGAATAAGAGGTGAAAAAAGTAGAATAGAGAGCAGGAGGATTTATATGGAACTAGAGGGTTTATGACTTTGTGGGAGCTAGAGTTCTAGCGGTAGAGTCTCTCTCTAGTTTGAGCTTTAGTTTAAGCTTAGAACTTGAGAGTTAGAATCTACCTGGAGAATCCTCTTTTTTTTTTAAATTTTTGGTGGTCACCTATAAGGTGACTTCCATTAGCTATCAAGCGGGGTGCATGAGGATCTTCTCCTCTCTCACTCTTTTTCTTTCTCTCTCTCTTTTTTTTTAGATGTCACAATCTTCTCCCTCGAAACAGATCTCATTTGGACAGATTTTTGTATCCTTATTTGATTTTTTTTCCTCGGCTCATGTGCTCAAGAACCTATTGATTTATGGGAAAAGAATAGAATAATAGATAGGGTCTGAGAGTTTATTACCGTAGAGGTTATGTACTCTATTTGAGGGCCTTAGAAAAAGAGAAAGTTAGAAATGATATTTTTGCCCCCCATAATGTTCTCGAGCACCGAGCCTAGTCCTTTAATTTTTTGAATTGGTGAGTATTGCCACATCACAGTACGTGGGGGCCACCTCCATTAATGTCATGAGTTGATAACTTAAGGCTTTAAGTATGGCATAGTAAAGTAGCATGACCTGATAAGAATACACAGAGGGATCTGACTTCCTATAGATAAGAAATGAGATGTTAAAGAAAACTTTTATTGAGGGCTCATTATGCTAAGATGAAGGTTCTTGAAGAACCGTCTTTGGTTGCTACTCCATGGTATGTTGTTTTGTACTCTCTAATTTTTTTTCATAAATTTTTTGGGCAGACTCTTCCTCTAGCATCAATCTGTTACTGGGAAGCTCAAAATCTCAAGTGAAAAGATTGGATGAAGTCATGCTGGAGTGGCTATAGCGATCCGATCCGAGTTTCCTTCGAAGGAACCTGTAAAATAAGTCAAAAATCGATGAAGATCTTCTAGTCTTTGACTCTCTGATGCTTAAGTCAGTTTGAGCCTCAAGAATATAAGATGGAAAAAGTAGAATAGAGAGCAAAAAAATTTATGTGAAACTAGAGGATTTATGACTTTATGAGAGCTAGAGTCTCAGTGGCAGAGTCTTCCTCTAGTTTGAGCTTTAGTTTGAGCATGAGACTTGAGAATCAGAACCTACCTGAAGGATCCCTTGGTCCTCTATTTATAGAGGGACTAATGAGGTCATTATAGAGTTTGTTAGGCCGTTGAAGGAGTTCGCTAGGCCATTGGAGGTCAACTATAGGTGAGCTAGAGCATAGCTGTATGTATTAACTAGAAATGAGGTCATACTTAGCTGTATGTGCCAGCTAGAGATGAGTTATAGTATGACTGTATGTGAGATCGTGGTCAGCTTTTATAGGATGACTCTGGCCGTCAATATAATAATTCACCTTGATAAAATATCGAGATGAAATCAAGTATCATATAAGATCTTGAATGCCTTGGATATATGTAATACTTTGCTTCAGGTCGGTATTTGTATGAGCTGAAATGAGTCATCAGCATTCAGCCTCCAATTCAGATTGGTTTTATATGAACTCAGCCTCTAATTCAGATCAACTTTCTTATGAGCTTAGCCTCTGGTTCAGGTCGGCTTCCTTATGAGCTCAACCTCTTGTTTAGGTTGGCTTCCTTATGAGCTAAACCTCTTGTTCAGATCAGCTTTATATGAACTCAGCCTCCAATTCAGATTGGCTTTATATGAAAGCCTCCAATTCAGATCGACTTTCTTATGAGCTGAGATGGGATAACCTCCATAACACTTGCCTTCCACTTTTGAGTTTCAAAAATTTATTTTGGATAAAAGAAGTAGCTTAAGAAATAAGTTCTCAACTTGTTCGAGATGGCAAATTTGAATCATTTTATTTTTCAAGTGAACTGCTCGTAACCTCCGACGTCGGTGAGGCTTTTCCGGCGAGAAATTGGATGGCACAAGGACGGGTCTCCGCGGGATTTTTTCGGCAATTGTCGCCGTTTTGCCCCGGGATTTCTCGATGAGAGGAGAGAGGAGGGTTCTCCTCCTTAAATAGAGCCGGTGGAAACTTGTTTCCGACTCCGATTAGGAGCCGGTGAACGGAGGAAGAAGACTCCCTTCGGGAGTCTTCTCCCCTATTTTTTTTTTTTTTTTTTTTTTTGTTCGTTTGGGTTTTGGCTGGGATATCACATTCTTCCCCTCTAAAAAAAATTTCATCCTCGAAATTTTTCTTGCTTGAGTCTTCATAGTTTCTTACTTGAATCTCATCCATAAATATTTTAATATTTTAATTCTTGATATAAATTTATTCTTAAATCATTTCATAAGAAAAAAGTCAATACATTAATATCGATCTGATACGGAACCATTCATTTTCTTATTTATCAAGATCAACATCTCAAAGATTTTCAATATTTCAAGATTTCGAAATTATGATCTCATTTCCTGTAAAAAAATCATATTCAATATCTCATGACTCAAATTAAAATCAAATCTATCTCTTGTGAATAGAAGAGGATCAATGTCTCTATTCTTGCATAAGAACTTCATTCATCATCATCATTTATTTTATTTCAAAATATTAATCACTCTTAATTTCAACCCATCATAAGATAAGAAATCATACTTCTATGAGTCATATGATGACATCCCAATCAATCAAAATTCAAAAATATTTTCTCTTATTCATACTTTCAAAAATTAAAAATTTATCATTTCAATCTCATTCCCAAAATTTTGATATTTAATTCTCGATACAACTTCATCATTAAGTTATTTCATAAAGATCAATATCACCATTGTTGATTTAAATCAATATCACTATTTTTAGTCATCAAAATTTTCTTACTCAAACCCTCAAACTCTTAAATATTCTAATTCTTGAAGCAAATTTTATCATTAAGTCATTCAATAACTCAAAAATTGATCTAAATCAAAACTATAATTTTCTTATAATCAAAATCAATGTCTCTATTCTAAGTAAGTATATCAATTTTCTTTATCTAAACATTAACAACTCTTAATTAATCGATTCATTATCAAATTATGAATAACTCCAATCTATCTTTTGTAGAACAATCATCAATATCAATAGATAACCTCAATCTTTTTCATTCAGTTTGAGAAATAATAATAATCAAAGGAGTTCTAACTTCAAATTTCATTATACCCTGGAGATAATTATTTGAGTATACTAATCTAAGATCAAAATCATCATTCGATAATTAATCTCAAATTCTTTCTAATAAATAGAGAATTATAAAATTTAATTCTAAGATAGAAAAAATTTATCTCTAAATATTCTAAATCTAAAATCAAAAATCAAAGGTCCACTCATCCTAGAATTAGGATGCTAATTTTTTTTTGTAGCATAGTAGGTGGAAGCTCTACTTTTGAAAATCACATTAGGGATATCCAAATTTTTTTTATATCAAACTATATCATTTATTATATTCTTTGACTCAGAGAATCAACATTCCTGACTTACTCAAAGTAGTTCAGATTACCATGCTTCCGCTGCGCACTCTGATCTAACAATCAAAATTTCTTAGGTTCACCAAAAAAAAGTTGGATCAAATTATTTCTTTATCCTAAAATTTCAAATTTCAATTGAAATCAAAGATTAACTTTCGATTCTCATTCATATCTTTACTGGTGTACAATAATCTTGATTAACCCTTGAGTTCAATATCATATTTAAACCATCATATAGATTTACTATAATCAATATGAATTAAATCTCAATTCTCATATCAATTCAATTCGATAATTTTCAAACCAAAAATCTTTATAAGTCAAATCAACGAGAAAATCCTTCGATGCTCCACCAAATTTGGACATAATCTGAATATATATGAATTTCAAATCATTAATATTTTTTTTTCTAAAATTTCTATCATCAAAATCTTCAATATCTATCAAATATCCTTTCATAATAATCATACAAGCTTCAAAAAATCAAATCTCCATTTAATGGTAGTTTCAATTAGGGACCTCGTTAACAAAAGCAAAGGAACTCCATATCAATTCCTAAATCTAAAATTTCTAAATTATAAAATTCACATGGATCCCTTAGTCTGAAATAAATATAAATCAGATCTTTTATCTTAATCTGAAGATATCAATTTTTCATTAACAACCTCAACAATAATATCAGAAAATCTCTTGATCAACTTAGATACGAAGTCTTTAAATTAAAATTTCATACACATCATGTAGTCTCCATGAGACATAATAAGATCCATTATTTAGATCTAAGGATGATGATTAAAACTTCCAGTATGATGAATATCCTATAATCTCAAAATTAATTTCATTAATAAGACATAGGTTTCTTTGCAATATCCTCAAATATGCATTCATCCTAATATGCCACTTTATATATAATCCACATACCAAATTCAATTTCGATAAATATTCCAATCAAGCATCATAAAAGATTTTTCTTAGTCCATCCTGGAACAACATTTTATTATCAAATCTTTATCTTGTCAATAATAGTCAACTTCTCAACTAAAAATAATATCATAGTATTATTCTCACATCGAATTTGAACTTACGATTCACTTGAATAACCTATGATCAAATTAATAACCATAATACACAATAAAACTTTATGTCAATCCTTTTGTGATTACTTTCGATCAAGATCTAACTAATCATATCATGATCTATAGATTATCCATCATATTTCAAACTCCATATGTCATAATCTCTTGCGATCCTTTTATACATAATCTCAATGTTTAATCAAAATTTTTAAATATTTCTTCCATTACAATCATCAAAGATCTACACTATAATGTCCCTGGTGTCTATCCGCTTACACCCATTCTATATCTGATTCTACGTTTCATAATTCATCCACTTATGCTCTGATACCATATTAATTATCACGCCCCCGACCCGAGATTTGAACCGAGGGTCATGGCAACCGCCGCATACTTATAGAATACTTTTTCCATAAGCATGCAAGGCATTTCATCATGATATCTTCACAAATAGTTAAATAAATTTTTTTTTATTCAATAATCAAACCTTGGTTCAAATAACAAATCAAAACTAAGTGTTCAAAAGAAAGTAACTGTCTGACAAAGCCAATACTAAAAATAAAACTAAAGGTCTTGAATCAATTCTGAGAAAAATCCTAAATCAAAGAGTTAACTCCATCTCTAATCGCTCTCCCAACCGAAATCCCGCATCATGCTAATTTTCTGGATCTGTAAGAAAAACATAAAACTTATCATGAGCTAAATAGCCCAGTAAGCAGTGTATACCTTTAACTGAATAATCAGGCAAATAATACTATGCATAACAAATCAATATGTAATTTCATGAAATCATATTCATACTGTCAATCATATATAAAAGTCAATTCATCATAATTTCTAATTATGCTTTTCTTCTTGAATTCATCAATTTCTTAAATTCTTCTTACCAACCATGACTATGACCACATTATCCCTGTGGCAGGATCATAATACCACGTATCTGCTTGCGGTGGGCTGCGAATCATCTGGCAGCCAAGTCCTTTGGAACCGCTGGTCTAGCTGGCGGTTTTGTCGCTGGTCTATCTGGCGACATGTCGCTGGTCTCACGGGCGACATAAATCCTCAGGACAGTCAATTGCCAACGTATATGCCCCCATTGGCGGGGTCCTCAACACAGTCAGGTTGTCAATTTCATATTGTCTTCTAATTCATATATTATTTTCAAGAATAATAAAATTAATTGATATTCGAGTCAAATCAATTATAACATTCTTTGAGATCATATATCATCATAATAATTGCTCCACAAATAACTTCAATTATAAATAATTTTCTACAATTAACTTTCATCATAAATAATTTTCAACAATTATTTCAATAAATAATTACAATCGCAAGCATGCATAAATTTATTTAATTCATAATTTACCAGATAAATTCAGTAAAAGTAAACACTACTTACCTCAAACGTATTCCAATAAATCCACATAATTCTATAAATTTTCTTCCAAAAATTCTGTTCGTAGATCATATCGCGATATCCCATGATCAAACATCCACAATCCTATACAGAATCAATTTCAATAATTAGAAAGAATACGAATACCATATTTCAACGGTTTAGATTGGGTCCGATCATCTAATTTTATCTAATCAAAATCTAATTAGGACCTAAATGATCCAAAGTTTGACTATCAGATCAAATCAGATTCGAAGTGATAGGATCGAGGTTTCTTCATCGATTTCATAAAATCAAGTGGAGAGAGAAAATCAGAGGAGAGAGAATTCATGAGGTACAATTCGAATTGATCAAGTGACACAATCCAACATTACGATTGGTCCAATATCTCAATTGGTGAAATCAATCATGATCAAATCAAGTCATGGCTAGATCGAAATCATTGATAATCAAATCTAAAGATTCATGGTCTGATTAAGGTGGGTGCCAGTATGCTGTCTGACAATCATGGATCAGGATTCTTCATCAGATCAGGACTATTGAAAGAAAACTCATCTTGAATTCTTCAGACAATATGATTCAACAAATTCTGATCGATCAGATCAAATCATGCTAAAATTATCATGTGGATAATTCAATAAGATCATGAGAAATAAAATTTAAAAATACCTGATCTGATCAAAGTGGATGTCGGTGCATCGTCCGACGATCACAGATCAAAAATTCATTACGAGAATCATTTAAATTCATCATCATTCTTCTCAAAATTCTAAAAATCTTAGGAGAGAGAAATAATCTAGAGAGAGGATTCTAGAGAGAGAAAGTAGAGAGAGAAAGTTCAATTCTAGAGAGAGAAAATACTAGTTCAAGCTGAAGAGAGAGAGGGAAGAGAGAGAAACTCTCTTTCTCATATTTTATTATTTATATCATTATTTATTAATTAATTTAATAATTTTTCTTTTCTTTTCTTTTCTTTTTTTTCTTTTCTTTTTCTTCTTTTTTTTTCTTTTTCTTCATGGAAGAGAGAGGAGAGAAAATCCTATTTATTATTATTATATTATTATTATTTTATTTTTCTTCTTTCTTTTTCTTTTTTTTTTCCTTTTCCTTTTTTCTTTTTCTTCTTTTTCTTTTCTTTTTCTTTTCTTTTCCTTCTTCTTTTCTTTTTCTTTTTCTTTTCCTCCTTCTTCTTCTTCTTCTCCCGTGGACTTGTTTTGGGTTGAAACAGGGGACCTCACGGTCCCCTCGTTGGGTGGCCAGCCGACGGCGCAGCCGGCGTGGGACGACCATCGGCAGGAGAGGAGACGTTCCGGCGGCAAGGGGCGGCCAAATCGGTGGTCGACGGTGACCACCGGCAACGGAAAAACGACAAAAAGAAGATTCTTCCGCAACAAAATCCGATGACTCCGGTCGCCGGCGAGCGTGCACATCGGCACGGGAAGGAAGGGGGAGGAGAGAGGAAGGGGAGGAAGCTTACCTCCGACGTCGGTGAGGCTTTTCCGGCGAGAAATTGGATGGCACAAGGACGGGTCTTCGCGGGATTTTTCCGGCAATTGTCGCCGTTTTGCCCCGGGATTTCTCGATGAGAGGAGAGAGGAGGGTTCTCCTCCTTAAATAGAGCCGGTGGAAACTTGTTTCCGACTCCGATTAGGAGCCGGTGAACGGAGGAAGAAGACTCCCTTTGGGAGTCTTCTCCCCTATTTTTCTTTTTTTTTTTTTTTTTTTGTTCGTTTGGGTTTTGGCTGGGATATCACAAGATATGTTGGGAGTTTCTGGTCTATTCCTTGGAGAACTTCAGTATGGGAGATGGATTGACCAGATAATAGATTGTGTGTGGGCTCCTTCTTTCTCCATCTTGGTCAACAACATGCTGACTCCCTTCTTTCACTCATCGGTGGGCCTTCATCATGGTTGTCCCTTGTCTCCTTGTTTGCCATTTGTGATCATACCTTATCTTAAACCTTCCGAGAAGCATGTGTCCCAGGCATCATAGGCCTATGCTTCGGTTCCTGGAGTGCAGCCCATCCCATCTCTCACTTTTTTTTGCACATGGTTGTCTCTTGCTTGTGTGGGAATGTGTTGGCCTTCAGAAGGATTTTGGATGACTACCATGTTACCTTAGGCCAACAAGTGAATTTCTTCAAATAGGCCATTTACTTCATCTCAAAGGTGAAACCGCATATCTGAAGCTACGTATCAAGGAGTGCCTTAGAATCAAGGAGGAGGAAGAACCATGGCGGTATCTGGGTGTCCCTAGCATTGGGCAGTGGCTTCAGAGGATGGAGTGTGCCACACTTGAACTGAGCATTCAACAGTAGTTGGAGAGTTGGCAAACCAACTCCTTTCCATAATGATCAGGCTGACTTTTGTGAGATCTGTTCTTAGCTCCATATTGATTTATCTAATGTCCAATAGCATTGCATCGTGGACCTTGCTTATGAGGATGGAGTAGATGTTCTAGAGTTTTTTGTGGGACTCGCATAGTGGTGGACATGGGGTGCACTTGATAGTTTGGGGCTCGATTTATTAGCCATTGTGAGAGGGAAGCCAGGGCATTTAGTCATTGCTAGACATGAGAGAGGCCTTGATTGCAAGACATATTGCTAGATTCCTGATAGAGCTGAAGGGCCTACGATCATGAGGGTTAAGTATGGTCGTGGACATTGGAAGTGGATGTATAGGCTAGTCAGTATTGTTCCTTCATCTAGAGGGAGTTCTGTGCATATGCTCCAGTGTTGATGGCGAATATACAAGATGGATGATTGAAGATGGTTGGAATGTAGATGTGATGAGGGATGCTTGGGTAAGTGACCTCCCATTGAGGTAGCGACCAACCACGATTGATGCGGGCATGGTGGACAAGCTATGAGTTAGCAATCTCTTGTTGCCTGATTAGGGGTGGAACGCTACCCTGGTCACCTAGCTCTCGGAGGCAGTTGGTTGAGAGGGTCCGAATGTACTGCGGTTCCATGGTATGTTGCCCCTAATATGTGGATTTGAAGATCTCCCTCTAGCTTGAGGGTGAGGACTAGGAATCTATATGACCTCTTTAGAGGTAGGCCGGTATAGAGGTGAGATGGTGGATGGTTCTGGAGACACGATATCTATCTAACGATCTCTCTATTCATCTGGAAGGTGGCCTAGGGGTGCCTTCCAACTAGGGGGTCCCCATGAGGAGAGGAATGGATATCCCTTGTGCTGTCCTAGTGGTGGTACGGAGGAGTCCATTAAGTATATCCTCTTTTAGTGTGAGAGGGAAATATAGGTGTGGAGATTGATGGGCACCTTCTAGGAGCATTCGGAGACCCCTATGAATTTGTTCCTAGCACAATTGAGGACCAGTGCCAGCAGGCCATAGTCTAGGATGACCGTCATCAAGGGAGCTTACATTGCATATCATACATGGCTAGTCAGGCATATCTGGATCTTTGAAGATAGCAGTCAGTCGCTGAGGTTTATGGTGGAAAGAGCTTGATTCAGGCTATGGAGATTGCCCATTCACACACCACTGGAGAGCCTATGACAGCATGGGATATCTGGGACTCCCTTACTATCCGTTTAGTGCCCCAAATGGATCTTTTTCATTTGGGAGCCTCCACACCAAGTTTCCTCAAAGTCAACTTTAATGGTAGCATCATTGAGAGAGGCAGCGGAGGTGAAACTAGATTTGTAATTAGAGGCCCGGATTTGAGATTTTTGGCAGCCGAGGTGGGGGGGAGAGGGGGGAGAGTCTGATCTTTAGCACTTTGGTTCCAAAGGCAGAGTTGAGGGTCGCCTAGGAGGGATGTCTTTATGCCTAGCATGTTTTGAGAGTTGAGTCCATATTTTTGGAGGGCAACTCTTGCTATCATGATTGGATGGGTGTAGAGTTAGGGTAGAAGGACTAGCAATCATCCCCTCTTGTAGGATATTTGGCATCAATCGAGAGAGTGCACCGCTTTCATTGTGAGGCATACCTATTGGGCAGTAGATTGGATAGCTTCATTCATTGTTGAGCACTCCAGAGAGGTGCTGTAGACTGGTTTTGACTCTGTCCCAAGGGACATTCCATGACATTTTACTTTCTAATTTTTTTTGATGTATTCGTATAAGGATTGTATGAAAGAAGTGTGGCTAAGGATTTTTTAAGTTTTTAAACCAAAAAATAAAAATATAAAGAAATAAAGATGTGAAACTATAATTCGAACTCTGGATCTATCAGTTATCCTTAATAAAAACAAGCAACATAATTATGTATTATACATAAATCATATTTTTTATATGTTATATATATATATATAATAGTCGGTTCGGTTAACCATTATTTTCTTAAAGGAAAAATTGAATCCGAACCGAAACCGAAATTTTTTTAAACAATCCAAACCGAAACTGATGGTTCGGTTAACCATATTTTTTGGACTGATTTTTTGGTTTCGGATTGATTAATTGATTTTTTAGATTTTTTTACTCACCCCTACTTATTATTGGTGGGTCTGTACTCACGTGCACCTGAGGTAACATAAAAAGAAGAAGTGGAAAAAGACATAAATATGAGGAGAATTTTCAAAGGAATGAAGCTAGCCAGCAAAACAACAAGAGAATGGGAACCAAAGCATGTGATCCTCAACTTTGAATCTTGCCAAAGCTTGGATAGAGAATATTGTACTTTATCACTGGGTGGTCAGGAAGGGGATGCCTCAATATATGGGACCATGAGAGAGGTTTAGTGCATACAAAGGCCAAGAATCCTGAAATTTTTTTTCTTTATTTAAAACTTTCCTTCTATGTCTTTACCCAATATAATGCATACTTCTGAAAAAATTATAGCTAAGATAAAATAAAGGAGAATGTTTATGCTCATAATTTTGGAGGACGTGCTAAAATGTGACACGTACTCGATTTACATGCAGGGAATATCACACTTCACTTGATTATTTGAGATGCAATGTCTAGTTTGATCTTTATGCCATTCTATCTTAATACGCAAGCTTGCCATGAGATTGGACAATACTTATAAAATGCATATTGATCAGAATAAAACTAATGCAGAACATATCTTCCCTACCATAAATTTTTGCAACCATTGTGCCTAAAGGCTTTTGTCATTAAAGTCCTAGTAAAAGATGGTACACCAATCGCACATATATTAAACACAGAATTTTATCAAACCTAGTCATTTTGCCAGGCATACAGTTCATTTTCAACTAAATATAGATATTCTTTTTTCTTTTCTTTTTTTTTTTTTTGAATTTTTGCGTCTCTGTTCAGGCTTTGAGGGAGTGCTTCTATGCTATATGAGACACTCAAAATCACAGTAACTGAGAGCAGCATTGTTCTACTACTTTAGAGTTGGAGACTTCAAGCAGATCTTCATCCATATGTCTAGATCCCATGATTAATTTAAAGATGGTTTTCAATTTTAGATCAAGTGGAGATGCATGATAGAGCTTTGGTTCCCACTTCATTATATATGGTGATGCAATATCTAACCAATTGGAATATTGGAGGATTGGTCTACCATATGTTGCTTTATGTGACATGTAAAATTTGTAATATAATTTTCTAAAAAATTGCAATTTAGTGATTCATTTCAAAGTATGAGTTTCTTTCATTTATCTTTTTAGTTCACAAATAGGGTGCATTCAGTTCATGATTGAAATTGGAATCAAAATTGAAATCAGAATGGATTGAAATCGAAATTGGAATGGCCATATTCCTAGATGCATCTAGGAACTGAAATCAAAATCGGCAATGGAATGAGATTTTAATACTAGGTGAGAGTCCAGATTGGGGCATTTTTATTTTTTTTTGAAATTAAAATTGAAATAAAAATAAAACTCTCGAACCAAACAGTTGAAATGGGAAACACTCGTTTCCATTTTCATTGTAACTCTGCCAGCATTATGGGTATCTTTTCAATGGGGCCAAGGAGGCACACTGGCTACCTTAAATCTTTATCAAATGGCAAGAGAATTTTATTTGAAGTATTTGTCATGGACCATCTTTTTAAGCTAATGCAGTCAAAAGCACTAACAGCAGGTTTCACAAAAGGTGGCTAACAAATGCCATCAGAATCCCTCTACTAAGGGAATGTTAAACGTCCATTTTAAGGCCTTCGGTCTTTCTTTCCTTTTTAAAAAAAATAATAAGAAAAAGGCCTTCGGCCTTTTTGGAGAAAAATGGAATGCCTGAGCTGGGATCTCCTTGTAGACCTTCAGACCAATCTCTGTTCATAAAATTTGCTACTTCATCCAAAGTTGTAGATTACTTGTATATATATATATATATATATATATATATATATATATATATATATTCTAAAGAATTTTATGCAAATTGATCTATAAAATCAATTTCACTAAAAACATAGATAAACACCAACAAGAAATCAACTTTAAAATAGTGTTTGTCATTACTATATATATATATATTCTAAAGAATTTTATGCACATTGATCTATAAAATCAATATTCGCTAAAAACATAGATAAACACCAACAAGAAATCAACTTTAAAATAGTGTTTGTCATTACTTTATGGAGTCTCCATTTTAACTGCGCCAACGTGCAAGACAAAAGCAAATTTTTAAGTGTTTGTGGGGAAATAACACTCATTAGATAAAACAGACCAGCCAAGAGGAAAGCATCTAATAAGATGCAGTATATATTTTGCAAAGGAAAAGATAAAGATATGGTATCTGATCCATCTTCATAATGGTTAAATTGTTAGTATACAAATAAAAATTTTGAGTAGTTAAGAAGAATATCAAGATCTCAGCTGAATGGTGATAAAGATAAGAATTTTGGAATAGAAACAAAGACATAATTATGTTAGATGTATGGGGGTTAAATCTGTTATGCTCATAGCAATGGAAGCACTACTAGTGACTATATAGAAACATTATCCAATATTTGAATGCAAGAAGCTCCTCCCAAGTGGATGGGGATACAACCTCAATGCTGTAGTCCAGTTTGCTAGATTAGCTGCATCAAGGATGATTCAAATTCAGTCTAGCTAGACTGCTGAAGGGAATTAAAATGGGAAAATGAAGTAGCTTGCATGGGGATGTATTTATGAAGTAGAAGGTAGGCCTATTATTTAATTTGTACCAGCGACACTGTTCTCAAACGAGGGCTTCAATCACACTAGCCTGCAAATTAAACTGCCAAAAAAAATGTTAAATGGATAGCTGAAAAGATATCAACCACGTACACCTGTTCTCATCCAGGGTGCATTTTGGTATGCTAGATGTTATGGTTAGATGTTAACCTGTTTGGAAAACCTATCTTACAACTTGTGTTGCTCTTGGCAAGTGCACCTGTGTGTGTGCGCGCGCGTGTGTTTTTGTGTGTATAGTTGCCACTAAGGATTGATCTGACGTAGATTGGTGAGCTAGAGATGGTCAACAAGCTTGGCCGAAGATCTCAAAGTGGTTGATGGTGGCCGAATATTCACTGTAATGCTCGGATTGGCCCTAAAATACCTTCTAGTGGAGGACCCTCTGATGATGAAATAAAATATTATTAATGAAATAGACTGGACTCGTCCCAGTTTACTTGACCGGCCAGGTCCCAGCCAGATGAATGAACGGAGGAAGGAAGACTCCCCGAAGGAGTCTTCTTCCTCTCCAATTCCATCAGGAAAAATGGAGATCTAGGGCTGCCAAAATCCTAGATCTCCTCCATAAAAGAAATCCTCCTTTAAGCCACCACAAGCATCGGCTCTCCTCTCTTCTTTTTAATTTTTTTCTCTCCAATTTTTTATCGATCTTCCAGGACCCATGCCCATCAAAAAATGAAGTTGAGAGCTTGCCAGAGCCAACGTATGGGCTCAGCCTCACTTCTCCTCTCTATTATCCTCCTCCCACGAATTTGTCAAAATCCCAATGGATTTCTATCACGAACGCTTTCTCCTATTTTTAAAATCTTTTTCATGATTTTCTATCGATCGATCCTCACCATCAGCTATCCCGGCCCTACCCCACCACCATCAATTGCCCGCTATCAGACCTTCGGCCGCTTGCATCGTCACTCACCACTGGTTTTTCGACCACTAGCCACCCTCGCCTTTGGTCCCCTGTTTGGCCAAGAAAGGAATTAAGAAGAAAAGAAAAGAAGAAGAAGAAAAAAAAGAAAAGAGAGAGAAGGGTTCTCTCTCTCCTTCTTCTAGGATTTTTCTCTCTACTCTCTCTTTCTCTCTCTATCTGATCTATGAACCTAAATATGAACTTAAGATGATCTTTTTAAAAAAATCTAAAACCACTTTGATATCTATGCAGTATGTCAACCCCATCCCAACCATATCGAGTATCTTTGAAATCCATTTCTATTGATGAACCCTGTTGATTGATCTTGGTCTTGATCTAATATGTACTTCATAATTTTTTAATTAAGTCACTTAGATATGATCCTCGGCTAGAAGGCTTTGAATTGCCTCAATGCCCAAACAGCCTATTAGGTCGACCATTCGGTCACTAGTTCTTATTCTTTATGATCTAATTCTATAAAATTCAACAAAAAAAATTAATTATTTTGAATATTTTAAATAGGATTAATAGATTTGCCTAATGAAGTCTGAAGATCTAGGACATATGAGGTAAGTAGATCTTATGCTCCTTATTTATTTTTAAATTATTATATTTTTTATACAAATGATCTATTACTGATGAAATCATATTTTTCATAAAATAACGATCAACATATGAGATATAAAAAAATATATTTTATTATGATATATATATATATATTCAATGAATATGTTTTATAAAAATGATATGTTTATGAAGCATGAATTTTATTGCTTTCCATCTATATATATGTATATTTTTAAAAAAAAAATATAAAGATTTCAAAGACTCTTAGATAGCTATAAATGAATCCTTAAAATTGAAAAGGTTGACATCTGAAACTACTATCTATAAGAGCATAGACCTTGCCAGTGGGTATAAAGCTAGTATACGAAATAAAAACTTTATCGATTAAAAATGCTGGCCCTGTCACGAATATAAAGTGATTGTAGCATGAATATCTGAGAGCAATGCTTTGAAACATGATATGAATATCTGACAAGAATAATTTATGAATCATATTTTTAAAATATTCATGAGTTATGCATGCATGATTATCATTATGGATCATTTTATTATATGCTCAATAAAATATTTTATTTTATATTATCTATTATTTTTTAAATATTATACTATCATAAAAAAAATTTATGCTTGATCCGTTAAGGAAGCATATGTTTAACTTATTAAGCTAATGTAGCTCATACATAGAGAAATAAAGTTAGGAACGACTAAGGAGCCAGGATTGGGGGTCTGCATAGCAAGTTTGAAAATTTTATAGCTAAAACTTAGTTTATTGAATGATTATAGACTTGTAATCAATTATTTTTATGAATTTTGAGATATAGATTTGATATTTAATTGATTTTAAACTTAGATGCTCCGAACCAATCTTAGTTTATTTGCTTGATGAATGATTGAATTGAACCTTTTATTATATTTTATTTATGATAGATTTTAAATGATTATGATTGATTGGCTTTATGTTATCATGGACTATATCCCTCGACAGCATGGCTATATTATGTTTCAGATTTGAGATGTGACAGTTGAAGTGCGTGAAAACCTTATCGAGGAAGCTAAGTAATGAATGCTTTCTTCTTTTTCTAAAAACCACTGAAGATCTTAAGATTTTGATGTTAGAAAGTTAGAGCTCTCTCTTCAATGCACACTTAATATTTTTTTGAATTTTTTTATTTTTTATTTTTTCTTTTTAATATTGTTCAATGTGTTTGGTATGCATTTAAGCCTCTTAAAATATCAAAAAATATGTTTCTAATTGTTGGAGACCAAAAGTTAGCCATTATAGGTATTTTGTATGCTTCTACAACTTCTGCAAAACTAGCCATTATAGCTATCGATCATGATCGAGTCAATTTGGATCAAGTAGTGGTCGACTTACGGTGACTTGGAGTCGATTCGAGATGACTTGGGGTCGACTTGAGATCTAATCTGAAAAATATATCTTTCTATCTTTTCTGAGAGAGTTGACTCAGCTATTGATGGTCAACTTGGAGTTGGTCAGGGGTCGACTCAAGAAAAGTTGGGGTCGACTCGAGCTTCAGGCTAAAAAATATAATTCTCTATCTTTTTTGAGAGACTTGATTGCCTTCACTTTGAATGCCAGTCTTCTCTTTCATGGTGTTTTTATTTATAAGGATCATCGACCTTCAACTATTTTTACTTTGAGCATCGATCTTCTCTTTTATAACGTTTTCTATCTACAAAGAAAGTAATAATTTTTATATTTAAGCTGGTACCTATAGCACCACCTTGAGTTTGAGGGAGAGTGCTAGCATGATTTTAGGGATCACATGTCAACATAGAATAGTTTTCTTGTTAATGTGATGCCATAGTATTTTTCTTTATTATTATGATTATGTATCATTTTTTTTGTTAGCATGAATCTGTATCAGTTATTATTATTATTTTTTATGGAGTTTGTATCCTAGTATAAATAACTTCTGAGATGTATTGAATGAAATTAAAATAGAGATAATAAAGTCTTTTTTCCCTCTCTTTTTCTTTTATTTTTTCTTTTCTTTCACAAATATTTTAATAGTTTTGCACCAAGTAATAGCTAAGAGGAGGAAGACCAAGCATGGGCTCAAAAGATTCTACTTAAGAATGTCAAAAAGATGCATGAGGAGGTCGAGGCACATTGTCACAATGGTACAAAGACTAATATGATAAGCATCATGTAAAGACCATCTTTCAAGATGGGAAGCAAGTCTAGCTCCCCTTGAGGAAAGAAAGGTTGAGGTGTAGTAAAGAAATTGAAAGTAATTTGATATTGTCCTTTCAAAATTTTGAAAGAATAAGGGATAAGTACCTTCAAGTTTGATTGCCACCATACATGAAGGTGTACTCAGGAGTCAAGGTTGAGAATTTGAAATGATTTGAGCCTTCCATGTTGGATGAAGATCAAGGCTAGTAGTTCGTATGACCAACTATGGAAGATTTATGGATGGAGCATGAAAGAGAGTTGGATGAGAACTGTAATTGAGAGGAAGGTCACAAAAACTAGGTGTGGGAGGATTGGGTCTTTTTGGATTGGAAAGAAGGGTAAGCTTCCTAGCAAAGCCAAGTGTTTTATCTATGAGATAAGGAAGCATGCTTTTCCAGTGCCAAACTTTCAAAGATCCTAACTTGCCCATAAGTCATCCAGTTCTTTATTTTTTTTGGAAATAAGGTAACTTCGAGAGCTTTATGACGTGGTGTGATCGTTAAGGGTATGACACACTAAGCGATCAAGGCCAAATTCCACTATTAGGATCTCAAAATAGTTGGGTAAAGAATTTTTTTTTAAAATAAAAAAAAAGATTTTAAGTTGAAAATCTTTTAATCTAGGAAGAATTAGGCGAATGGCGATGGACAAAGTCAATATAGAAGTAGAGCTCTACCTCTTATAGAATTTTAACTTTTCATGATCTAGTCATTTAATTCGGGAAAGCCATAATATCTTTCAACCAGAAAAGGAATCCAATATGAATTATTCAAGAATGAATCTTATTTATATAAATAGAGATTTTGTAGCTCAATTTTATTATTTATTAATGAAAAAAAAAGCATACATAGAGCACACTATCATCAATTCATCTATTTTCTAAATTTTCTTAAAATGGTTTAATTGAGTAGATTAAAGGAATTTCTTCCTCCTCCTTGATCAATTTATCTTTCTTTTTCTATAAGAGGGAGAAAAGAAAAAAGAGAAACTTTTTTCTTGAAAAAAAGAGAAACTTTTAGATGACTAATGTAAAGGAAGAATATTTTGAGACAATATTGAAATGAATTTATCAAGAGAAGATTAATCAGATTCTTTAGCATGCCATTAGAGTCGGGAGACTCACAAATTACTCCAGTGCAATACCAATTCTCAATTTCCCATCTGGTTTTGTTAACTGCCATCTATACACATTAAAGGAAAGTTAACTTTTAATAATTCCAAACAAAGATATGCATGGAATTAAGAAAAAATTACAGGAACATCCCCAAACAAAAGATATGCATAGAATTAAGAAAAAATTATAGGAACATCCCTCAACTTTAGCACATTTTTACTTATACCTATGTACTTTAAAAAGTATCAAATTGATCTTTTTTAATTATCGATATGTTCCAATATGGTCCAATCATTTATTTTTATTAACAGAATGATGTCATGTGACCATCACATTATATCATTATTTTATAAAATAATAAAAATATCTTTATCTCCACTTCCTCTCTTCTCTCTGATTGATTCTTTTCTCTTTCTCATTGACGTCCCTCTTTCTCCCTTCTCCTTCCTTTTCTTCTTTCTCCTCATACATTTCTCCTTCTCTATGGTGTCTCCCTCCACCTCTATCCATTTCTCATCGTGACCCCTCTTCTCCCTCCTCTTCCTCCTCACCCAATTCTCCTCCTTATCCTCCTCTTCCTCATCCTCCAACCTTGTCCATGAGTCCTCCCATTTCATAGGGCTTCCTTCATCTCCAACCATTCTTTGTCAATGATCCCTCCATCCCCCTACCCTTCCTCATCATCTATTTTTCTCCTCATCCTCCTCTTCCAAGCTGTCCATAAGCCATCACCCTCCACAGCAGCCCCTTCAAATTTTACCCCTTTTCGCCGGCAATCCATTCTTTCCCTTACCTATTCTCCCCACCCTTGATTTTCTTCTACTTGTCATTCACTTCCTCCAAGGCCATCCATGAGCCCTTCTCCTCCATGATGGTTTTTTTCATCTCTATCCATTCCTTAGGGCAGCTTCTCCCCCATCTCTATTTTCTCCTTACCTACTTTTCTTCATCCTTTTCCTCCTCCAAGCCTATCTATAAGCTCTATTCCTCTACAATGGCCCCCTCCACCTCCACCCCTTCTCATAGCAACCTATCCTTCTCCTTCTCTTTGCTCCTCACCGTCTTCTCCTCCTTATCATCCACTTCCTAAGGCTACCTATGAGCCATCTTCCTCTATGGTGTTTTCTCCATCTCCATCCATTTATTATCGATGGCCTCTTTCCTCTCCTCCCCTTTCTCTTCCTCCTCCAATCCTACCTATGCGGCCTTCAAAGCCATCCTTTCCCTCTACTCCAACCTCTACAACCTTCTCCTCTCTCTCCATGGTGACTCCTTCTATCTCCACCTTTTCTTCGCCGGCCATCCCTCTCATACAAGCAGGGGTATTTTCATCCATTGAGAGAGAAAGCTAACACTATTTGTTGATAATTGAATGGCTAAACCATATTAGAATATATTGATATTTAGAAGGGCCAATTTGATACTTTTTAAAATAGAAGTGGGTGCAAGTAAAAATAGATTAAACTTGAGAGGGTATTTATATAATATTTTTCTAGAATTAAAGATGCTCATTGTTTATAATTGCCCCCATAGGCTCATCTATATCTAGCCTACCCCTTTAATTCTGTACCCACTTGATAGCTTCCCTTAGATAAGGATAGCAATGGGTCAACTATGGGTCAAGTAGGCTATTATTTGTACTCCCATGATACTTGCCTCAAGATAGGGTGGGTTGGGACAAGTAGAGTCTCGGGATGGATAGAGTTAAATGGGTAGATTAGACAAATTAGATTGGATAAAATTATAAAAATTAATTTTTTTTTTTACGTACAAATCAATTCTTTTTTAACCTTAGAGAGGGGATTAATGAAGATATATATATATATATATATATTCACATTGAGTTCGAGGTTGGTTTTATCATTACCTATGTCTGCCGTAGGTCCAATTGCGGGTTGGGTGAAACTTATCCCGTTTGTGTTGGGTCTGGTCGAGTACATGATGGGGTGGAGCAATAAACTGCCATCTCCTGGAGCCTATTCCATTATAGAAAAGAAATAAATGACTGGAACATAGCTTATGGACCAGAACTTATTCTCTTAAAATTCCTATGACACCTAGTTCTATAAAAAATTCTCTAATCATGGGAATTTCAATGAGGTCCAGCAATCAAACATTATATAAATACTTAAATTATCATCTCTAAGAAATTTAATTAATTATTCTAGAGTGTGGCAAATAAGGCATCAAACATCAAATCTGATGGGATGTTTTCTAGGTAATCCTAGTGCATCAGCATTTCAACCATGATGTTATTAACTAAATATTTATGGTTACCGCGCTTTCCCTGAATATATCCTTTCCATTTTCAAGACTCTCCTTTGTTCCTCGTCTTTTCCATATGGCTTCTAGGACTACAATGATGATCCTCAAAGCTTCCTCAGCCTATTATAAAGATGCATACTTATTTTAAGTTTGCTAGATTTGGTGGGATGTTTGGCAGAACATTAGACAAATAAACTTGTCTCATGGAAGATATATCCATAATTCACATTGCTGGCACCTTTTTTTTTTTTTTTTTTTGATGATTAAGGATGCAACAATCCTGCCACCCAGCTTTTATTAAACAAGAAAGTAAAATTTATAGAGCTGGTTAGCAAGGAAAATTTGCTAAGCGAACCATAGAAAAAGAGGGGGACAACAAAGGGGTTGTTACAAAGAAGTTTCAGAGATAGCAAGCAGCCAACTAGTCTCTGATTTAATGACAACACTACTGATTGTCTTTCACTTTCATGTTTTCCTGTGTTGTTCAACATATGAATTCGAAGCCTAAGAAGAAGAGTCTGAATTCCTTAACAAGTTGGTTGATAGCAGATTTGCAAGTTTTCTAATCTTGGACCAGATTTCAGCAAAGGAAGGTAATATGTTGGTGTCGCAGATGACTGACCAGTCATTGAAGTGTCGAAGTCAACAGGGAGTCAACATGGGTTTGGTATTTCATGCCTATCTCTTGTACAAGTTACTGAAAGCATTTAACCATGAACCATGGGAATCAATAGGAAAAGAACCTGGAATCTTCTCATTTGGGTTTATAAATAAGACTCCTCATAGTTACATTATCAATGCCTCCTCTCTCCCTCTCTCTCTCTCTCTCTCTCTCATGCTTCACACACCCAAAGAGTGGCCTTGTTCAACTTTCTATAGGAACTTAACCAACTGCTTTTTGTGCTTGTATAAACAGCATCATACTGAAGGATTTGCCCTCAGTCACTCTGCAGCCTAAGAAGAGCCAATGGAAGGAGGAATTCATGAAATCAATGCCTCTAGCTTAAAGGAATGCTTCTCTCTTGCATGGAGGAATCCTTACGTTCTTCAACTAGCTTTTTCGGCAGGAATTGGTGGCCTGCTCTTTGGATATGATACTGGTAAGGTGTCCTCACAGCTAGCATATACTTTGATTCTTCTGCCTAATCTCTTTCTATATTTCTTGTGATGAAATCTTAGAAACCCCATCATTTATTTTTGATTAAGAAAATGGATGCAACAGAGGCAAGAAATGTACGTAAATAACATGCTAATTATCGAAGCGTGGAGTGGATAGAAGGTATCACCTTGTGCAACTCATGGTGTCATAAAGTCTATTAAGATACATTTCCCCTTTCTAGCACAAAGTTCAGGATTTTTATTTTTAATTGTTCCCTTCCATATGGGCATTTTTCATATGCATGTAGCTTTGTCCAGAAAGCTAAGCTGTTAGTTCTTTATACTTGATCTGGAGAATTCACTAATTCTTTCTAAAAATATATGGCTTGGTACTTTTAGATAACTGAAAATATCACCTGGCAGTCAGGGTTTATGAACTCTCTATTCTGGAGAATTTCACCTTGCTTTTCCTTTATCTAATTTTGATCCTTATCATGTTAATAATGGTATCAATAATTTTCTCAAACAAAAAAAAAAAAAAAAAAAAAAAAGAGGAACATAAATTAAAACCAACATATATGCTTTGTTCTTGTCTTCTTATAGCCTCTCAAGGATGGTGCAGCTGCGGTTTGTGCCTAATCTTTCCTTAGGACAAACATCACTTGATGCTCTTCAGCTCTTTGTAATATAATTAACAGGTGGACTACTACAAAGCAACTCAGCTAGAATTTTGCATCCATTAGCCAATTCAAGAATTTATTCTGAAAGTGAGCAATATTCATATCCAAATGGTGGGAATATGATTTGTCAGTGAGGAGTTAACCTCCTTGCCATCATTATTTAATTAGCTGGCAAAATTAGATAAAGTTTCTATACTAATCAATGCAAACACAGCACAATAACCTGATCTGAGAAAATCTGGACCATTGGTTCAGGTCCGGATCAGGATGTTTGATCTATACTTGGGCCAGGTCAGATCTAAATAGAGCTTGGCAGGACAAATGACTAAACCCTGCTCAGTTTCATATGGTGAAATCAAAAGCTTGACCATAGCTAGCCCAACCTTTTAAGGTCATTAGAGCTGGTTCTTTGATTTAAAACAATCCTTTTTCAGGCCCTGTTAGATATGAATTATTGATCCAGCTGCAATAACTACATTCAGATCACCATAATAATGGTGGACAGCTTTCATGAATCATACCATGAGATCATTAAGCCATATACAAGGCTTGTTAAAGCGGAAGTCAAGTTTCAAAAATAAAGTATCTTTAAGTCATCGGCAAAACCTTTTCTCAGTGAATCCTTTTCCAAAAGATCATCATGTCTGCTCTTTCCTTGCTGATGGGAAGTGCACTAATTGGATTGTGACTTTTAGCTGTTCTAACTGAAAACTTTTCTGCTTTCAGGAGTAATTTCTGGTGCATTACTTTACATTCGTGATGATTTTTCTTCTGTAGACAAGAAGACATGGCTACAGGTGATTGAGTAACTTTTTATGCAAAAAATTCGTTAGTTTTCTATGATGTTCTTCCTTGAATTTTCATTCTACTTTATGGATGCATTACAGTATGAAGTTGTCCTCCACTCTGTCAAATGATGGAAATCATCAACTTCCAGTCTACCCCCCTCCCTTCTCTCTCTTCCTATGACAATATATTTTCGGCACCTAAAAAAAAGGGATCCCTGTCAGCTGAACATTGAAAAGAAAATTGATCTTAAAACTTTCAGGAGGGTCAAACATATTGACATGATCTGATATAATAATCATTGACATCATACAGAATCTTGTGTTCCACTAAACACTTGTTTCCCAACCTTTTTTCTAATCGCCAACTCCTCTAATATCTTCTCATCTCGGTCTCGCTTCATAGATTATCAGCAATTAATGATCCTGCAATGTCCATGGTTAATGATAATATAGGAGAGTATTGTGAGCACAGCAGCTGCAGGGGCAATCATAGGAGCAGCAATTGGAGGATGGGCAAGCGATCGCTTTGGAAGGAAAACATCGATCCTGGCTGCAGATTTCCTCTTCTTTACAGGTGCAGTCATCATGGCCTCTGCTCCTAACCCTGCACTCCTCATTGTAGGCCGTGTGTTTGTCGGACTCGGTGTGGGAATGGCCTCAATGACATCCCCACTCTACATATCTGAAGCCTCTCCCGCGAGAGTCCGGGGTGCACTCGTCAGCACCAATGGGTTCCTCATAACTGGAGGACAGTTCTTATCCTATCTCATCAACCTAGCCTTCACAAAGGTAAACAACCAGATTGATGCAGCACCAATTCAAGAGGCTAAGACGCTGAAAATGTCATAAAAAGCAATGTTCTGAATCTTCTCTCTGTTCATGATTTTTTCTTTTTCATTTTTAGACCTGTACTTTATGAAGCTATCCATTATAGTCATCAAGTTGGACAAATAAATCAAATCTTAACATTTATTTTTTTTATTCTTCATTTTAGGCCTCTGGAACATGGAGATGGATGCTTGGAATTGCTGCAGTTCCTGCTCTGCTACAATTCATATTGATGTTTCTTCTACCTGAGTCACCCCGGTGGCTTTATAGAAAGGTTTTAGTCTCTTACATGTGCACATAACTCAAAGTTATAAAGGCATTCATATTTGTTTATATTCGTTACACGACATCAACATAAATTCATGAGTACGGCATGCGTCACTTAAAAGTGTTATATATGGAAACTATGTCTTGTTAATTTTAGAGAAGGGAAGAAGAAGCTGAATCCATACTGAGAAGAATATACTCAGCTCATGAGGTTGAAGGAGAAATCAGAGCACTCAAACAATCAGTTGAAGCTGAGATAGAGGAAGAGGGATCATCTGAGAAGATCAATTTTATCAAGCTGCTAAAAACCAAGACAGTGCGAAGAGGGCTCATTGCCGGAGTCGGGCTTCAGGTCTTCCAGCAGTTTGTGGGTATAAACACTGTGATGTACTACAGTCCTACCATCGTCCAGTTAGCTGGCTTCGCATCGAACCAGACAGCGCTTACGCTCTCTCTCGTGACCTCTGGTCTCAATGCTATGGGATCAATAGTTAGCATCTACTTCATTGACAGGACAGGGAGGAAGAAGCTTTTGATCATCAGTTTATGTGGCGTCATTCTATCGCTCGGAGTTCTATCAGCAGTCTTCCATGAGACCACATCACACTCGCCAAGCATTAGTCCTCAGGAGACCAACCATATTTCTCAGTATACCTGCCCGGATCATCGACAGGCCTCGACTATCTGGGATTGCATGAAGTGCTTGAAAGCATCATCTCCAGACTGTGGATTCTGTGCTGCTGCCGCTGATAAGGTAACAAACTCATCACAAACACTTTGCATGGAACCTCCAAAATATTTCAGACTTCCATATGTTTTCCACCTAAGCTTTTTCCATATTTGTTCTTACTTCTTTCTGCAGCTATTTCCTGGGGCATGCCTGATTTCGAATACATCGGTGAAGGATGCATGTCATGGGGAAGGCAGGCTATGGTATGAGAGGGGTTGCCCAAGCAGATATGGATGGCTAGCATTGATTGGATTGGCACTATACATCATATTCTTCTCACCAGGAATGGGAACTGTGCCTTGGATTTTGAACTCTGAGATATATCCTTTAAGATTCAGGGGAGTTTGTGGGGGAATGGCAGCCACTGCAAACTGGGTTTCCAACCTGTTTGTGTCACAGTCATTCCTATCTCTGACTGAGGCAATTGGGACTTCATGGACTTTTATGATCTTTGGATTGGCATCAGTGGCTGCACTGTTCTTCGTGTTGATCTTTGTACCGGAGACCAAGGGGCTGCCGATCGAGGAGGTGGAGAAGATGCTCGAGCAAAGGGTTCTTCGATTCAAGTTTCGGATGAAGAGGCTAGATCATATCAAAAATAATTCAGATGCTGCCACGCCCTGAACCCACCACTCGAGCTGGGCACATAAGATGTGCACCATGTTCTATGGTACCGAATGCAACCATGTACAGGCATCAGACTTAGAGTGGTTATTATATCAAATTAATAAAAATATTAGCTGAATAGAAAGTTGACACATTTTGATCATTATAAATTTAGTTTTATAATCGATAAAGAACAATGTCATTCTGCTTTTCTAATGTTCGATGCTGAGTTCATGCGATCCAGAGCAAAACCCCTGACTAATCCTGTAAAAATCATAGCAATAGCATGAGTAGAAGATAGGAACCCACCATCACCAAAGGGGAAAAAAAGAAGCAGCTAAACCACAAGTGATTTCTCTCTATAAATTAAAGCAATTCTTTTCAAGTAAAATGGTGGAAGTTCACCTCAATATTTCGTTGCTAAATGAGAGGCTGAAAGAGAAGCAAGCAAACGAAAGAAGGAAGGGAGAGGTAGGCAGCCCTAGCCAACAAAATAGACAGATGCAAGACCAACAAAACATACAAATATTTCCCTCTCAGGCCCAGTACACACCCCCTAAGCCTAGACTATCCCAACCAAAGGAACCCACTACATTTAACAGTCCTTACTTCAGAAATTCCTGTATTATGTAATTTCTAAAAACTAATAAAATACTATTTTAATTTTTGAAGAATTAATTTTCTGTAAAGCTGAATTCTAGTTTTAGAAGTTCTGAATATTAAATAGCTTGAAACTTAAACTTTTATGAAGTAAATTTTGCAATAATTATTTCCAGCAAAGCAAAATCAGCTGTAATTAAATTTTCTGACTGTTGTATTTTGCTTTCTAAATTTTTGTATATTAGATTTATTTATAACATAAATTCTATAGTTTAACTTATGTGAAATTATTACTTCTTCAAATTAATTTCTGTCCAATAAATAACAATGTTCAAATTACTGGTAATTAAATTTCCCTATCTATATTTTAGGAACTTAATTTCTAAAAAATAAAAAAATACAATTTGAATTTCTGTAAACTAATTTTATGGATCTCTATGAATTAATTTCAAATTCCTGATTTTTAAAGTTTATGTTCTATATGACTAATTTTTGCAAACTGAAAATTATTTAGTGCAAGATACATAATAAATTACAACTAAGATCTGGACTATTAAATTTCCTGAATAAGTATTATACTCAATATTTGAACTTCGTTATTATGCTTCAAGAACTAATTTTTATGTTGGTCAATTCTGTACGCACTAATTAGGATCATGTTGGGCTAAATAATTATTAGTTTTTTGTTAGATCCTAATATATCAAAGCTTAGAATTTATTAGATTACATTTTCATAAAAATATAGTTTTTGGATTATTAGGTACCTGAGAAACTTTTCAGCATTAGTTGGAATTATTTACTTTGTGCACTTACAAGGTAAGTCATTCACCTTTTCTAGAGTGTTTATTCATTTGCCTTTGAGTAAATATTTGATATCAATTAAATTATAAATTGACTAATATGCAAGTTGTGAATTTTATGAAATTACTTTTGGTTCATTAAAAAAATTGTAAATTGAAAGTAAAAAAAAATTGTAATTACTTTATTACCAAAAATTATACATATTTTGTTAAGAAATCTTATATTGAATATACATAACTGATCTAGAATATGATATATGCATGATGTATGAATAGCTTTGACATGTTTCGAATCTTTGACTCTTATCCTGGCTATGTTTTGGATCCTGCTAATAGGGTTATACATTGATACCTTGATTATTCTGAAATTTATTATTTTAGCCTACTATGCAAGATATACTAGTATGGTATTTAGGCCTGGATTATAAGTGTGATATTTTGGCCTACTTAAGCATAGTATTCTGACCCACTCCATAGGACGTAAGCTCAATATTTTGATCCATTTTACAAGGTCAAATATCATTCTCTAGCCCTACCATTAGGACATAAATATGGTCATTGTTTTGTACGCTATTGAGTTGAATTATTTTGGTATTTTAATTTATTCTTATGAATATGGATATAAATACTTGAGGAAACAAGAATATTCTTGATTATAAAACTTATCTCATTAAAATATAAGTTTCACTTATATGCTTGATATTAGATGCAAGTGCAGTATTTTTAGCATAATCTAGAACTAGTATTTATTTTCTCACTATAATTATTGGAAGCATTTTATAGGTTTTATATCTTTGAGTTGAAGTTAGATTATTGTGAATGAATTTTTTGAAGTTTATTGTTAGTTTTTAAGTCTTAACTATTAGATTTAGAAATTTAGTTTTTAAGTGTTAACTATTAGATTTAGAAATTTAGTTGCTCCTATGTGATTCCATTACCTTTATTAAATCTATTATATTTTGATGTTATATTGATTAAAACATAAAATTGATGCCATGCATGCTTATAAAGCAAAGACTTACGAGTATAAGGTGGTTGCCAAGTCTCTGGGCTCATGATTTTGGGTTAGAGGTATGATAATATGTTAGAAGCTAAATGTGAAATGAAAAAATTAAATAGTCATGGAAAACAAATAAGCATTACCTCAAACTTGATCAAATTCTTATTGAAAAATGATAGTCAAACAAAGGATTATGATTAGTTTCTTTGGATGATAATGGAGGAAAAGACACCAATTTTTTTTAAAAGATGAAATTATGGAAGCCACCGTAGCCAAGATAATTAGAGAAAGAGAAAAAAGAGAAAAATGATCAATCTGATCATATATATGAAAGAGTTAATTGGAGGTGTACAATGCTTGTTAGGAAGTTAGCTTAGCATTTAAGTCCTATTGGCCGATAATTTCATTCGCGACTATTGATTTCAACAACCATTTTATTTTTTTGGTCTGTACGTTGAGTACAAGTGTGCCTAATATAAAGAAATGAGTATAACTGTTTAAAATAAAAGGGTAGTGTCTAGCCGGATATTGGAAACTTAAATGAAACTTGGCCAAGGACTAATTGTGCAAAAAAAAATCAAATAAAGGGCTGGAAATCAATTTTACCATGAATATCACTTGATTGGGCCATATAGAAGTAAATCCCGCGTCTGATCACCCAATCTAGTCCATTGATAACATTCCTTTTTGTTACATTAATAAAGTTAGATCAATAATTTTATCATGCATATATTGCTCGATACACTACAAGAAAAAAAATTTTTTGCGATGAATTTATTTACGATGGAAAGAATTTTCATCTCCAATAAGATTATTTATGAAGAAAATAATTTTTCATCGCTAATAATAAATTATTTGTGATGATTTCACTTTTTCATCGCAAATAAACTATATTAGCGATGAAACAAAAAATTTCATCGTTAATATAAATTATTTACAATGATTATTTTCATCATAAATAATAAATATTTATTTTAATTTTAAATTTTCAAATACTAGCGATGAAAAGATTTTCATCGTAAATAATATAAGTTTTTATGATGAAAACTAAGTTTCCATCATAAATATCTGTTATTTACGATCAAAAATTTTTGTCACTAATATTTAAAAAATAAAAAATTTAAAAATTAAAAATTATTTATGATAAAAATTTTTCATTGTAAATAACGAGTATTACCGACGAAAATTTATTATCCGTCGTAAATACCAACTTATTTACGATGAATATTTTTCATCACTAATATTTGAAAAAATAAAAAATTTTAAAAATTTAAAAATTATGAATTATTTGCGACGTAAAAGTTACATCGTAAATAATAGAGTATTTATGATGAAAATAATTTTTTTATCATAAATAATAATTATTGATGATAAAAATATTCATCGCTAATATTTAAAAAAATTAAAAAATTAAAAAATTATAGATTATTTGTGATGAAAATATTACATCATAAATAATCCAGTATTTACGATGGAATACCTATTTTTCGTTGTAAAATACGTGATGATTTACGATGAATATTTTTTATTATTAATATATGAAAAAATAAAAAAATTTAAAAATTTAAAAACTACAGACTATTAGCAATGAAAAATTTTTATCATAAATAATTTAATATTTATGATGAATATCAACTTTTCATCGCAAATACTCAATTTTTACGATGAAAAATTTTCATCGCTAATATTTAAAAAGTTTTAAAAATTTAAAAATAATAGATTAGTTGTGACAAAAATATTACATCATAAATAATAAGTATTTATAATATAAATTTATTTTTCATCGTAAATACTCCTCTATTTATGATAAAAATTTCCATCTCTAATATTTAAAAAAAAAATTAAAAATTCAAAATTTTTGGATTATTAGCAATAAATTTTTTTCATCATAAATAGTCAATTATTTGAGATAAAAATATTTTCATCATCAATATTTTTTTTAAAAAAATAAAATATATAAAAATTATTTATGATAATACTTTTCATCTTTAAGTTTTTTTGAATTTGTCTCATTGCTCAATTTTGTATAGATTATTGGATCTAGATTTTTGAATCTGCTCCTTTCCTCCCTGGTAAGATTTTAGAATATGAGGTTCATTATTTTGTATATCGTTCTCATGGAGTATGATGGTATCTAATGTTGAGATATGGGGGCAGTGGAACTTGTCTCCTGTGATCTTCTACCATCCTAGAATATAAGCAATAAGAGAACTTTGAAGGTAGTGGAAGAGTCATTGGTGATTTTTCTAGCATTAGCAAATTTTGTTAGCCTAGCAGAGGGTTGCAATGAATAGGATCGAATCAAGTCGAGATCAGATTAGGATAGGCTGCAGACATGGGTGCCTAGAAAAAGTAAATTAGAATATAGCTTAATTTATTGGATAAGTCAAAGATTAAAAATTTAACCCGATTGATTTATTGAACAGACTATATAACCTAAAATGCATAATCTACTTAATAAACAAGTCTAATAGATTAGGGCCCATGATTAATTATGAATCCTGTTTAAATAAGTCACCTGACTGTCTAAAATCTGTGGATTGTCATATCTTCCAAATATTTCATACCCTACTCTATCTAGACCTACTTATCTCAAATCTGTTTGATATGATTAATTATTTAAGATGTTAGTTGAGTTGGTCTGCTTATGACATAATCTTATACCAAATCTAGATCTACTTATATCGGGCTGGGTTTGTGTCCTTTGGGCCATGCTTCTAGGCCATTGCATTTGTTTTGGGTTGGATGAACAACATTGCAGCCCAATCCTCATTGGGTCCCGTCTCCATTCTTCGACCTCCCAACCCCTACTTTTCTCCTCTCTTGGCTGGATTCTACACCTGTTGGCTTTTAATGAACGATAGTGTTCTCAATTTTCAAAAGTAATATTGAAGCCTTAAAGCCCATCAGATTGCTGAATGAAAAAAAAAAATATATAAAATAAAATAATATCCATTCAAATTTTTTTCATAAAAAATAATTAACGATAAAATTATTTTTTGTTGCTAATAAGATAATTAATGATGAAATATTTTATTTTCATTGTAAAGTTTTTGAAAAATTGAGGTAATTTTTTTTCATCAACTATTATTAGCGACGAAAATCTTTTTCCATCGCTAATAATGTAATTAACGATGCAAATTTTTTCATCGTAAATATTTTTTTTTTGATGGGAAAACCTTTTTAGTGGGAAAATGGGATAATTTTTTTTAGAAAAAATTATTAGCGATGAAAATTTTTTTCGTCATTAATAGTGTTTTATTAATGATGAAATATTTTGTTTCATCATAAATAATTTTTTTGGTGTGAAATTTTTTTATCGAAGAATTTTTTTTCTGAATTATTAGCGATAAAAATTTGCATCGCTAATAGTTCACGTCCCATCACATCCCATCGTGCGAAAC
Organism: Elaeis guineensis; assembly: GCF_000442705.2. Classification (NCBI taxonomy): domain Eukaryota; kingdom Viridiplantae; phylum Streptophyta; class Magnoliopsida; order Arecales; family Arecaceae; genus Elaeis; species Elaeis guineensis. The sequence continues at coordinate 17,264,930 of NC_025994.2, forward strand.
CCATCTTCTTCCCCTCCCCCCCGTTTTGTGCGAAATCAATTCCCCCCTCCCCCTCTCTTCTCTCCCCCCTCTCCCCACCGTCGGATCCGCTGCCTGTCCACATCCGTCCGCCATCCATCGTCATCGTCTGTCGCCATCCACAGTCCCGTCGCTTCCCATCCGTCACCGTCCGTCACCGGAGGTAAGGATTTCTATTTTTTTTTTGGTGTTTTCTTGGGCCACCGGGGGACCGACAGGGATTGGCTGACGACGACTGAGGCCGGGCCGGCGGGGATGGGGTCTGGGGTCGGAGGTAAGGATTTCTTTTTCTTTTTTTTTTGGTGTTTTCTAGGGCCATCGGGGGGCTGGCGGGGATGGGGCTGGAGATGGGCCGGCAGGGATTGGCCGGCAGCGACTGAGATCGGATCGGAGGAGATGGATTTCTTTTTCTTTTTTTTTTTGGTGTTTTTTCGAGACATCGGGAGGCCAGTGGGGATGGGGCCGGAGATGGGCTAGCGGGGATTGACCGGCGACGACTGAGACTGAGCCGACAGCGACTGAGATCGGGCTGACGATCGGGGGAGACAAGGCCGGGGAGGGGGTGGTGAGGAGGGAGGAAGGGAAGAGAGAAAGGAGGGAGGAAAAAGAAAAAAAGAAAAGAAAAGAAAGGAAAAAAAGAAAGAAAAAAAAGGAGAAAAAAAAAAGAAAAAGAGAAGAGGCTGGGGAGGGGGCAGCCGGCAGTGATGGAGACGGGGTCGGTGAGGGTGTCGGCTGGCATAGATGGGGGCCGGGGAGGGGCCTGTCGGCAGTCGAAGGAGACGGAGTCGGGGATAGGGCCGCTAGCGGCAGGGGGAGATGGGGTCAAGGAGGGTGTCGGCCGACGGAGATGGGGCTGGGGAGGGTCCGATCGGGGGAGATGGTGCCGGGGAGGGTGTCGGCCGGTGGAGATGGGGTCGGGAAGGGGACGGCTGGTGGTCGGGGAAGACAGGGTCGGGGAGGGGGCCTACCGGTGACTGAAGGAGACAGAGCCGGGGAGGGGGCCTGCCGGCGGTCGAAGGAGATGGGGCCGAGGACAAGGCTGCTACTGGCCAGGGGAGATGGGGCCGGGGAGGGTGTCGGTCGGTGGAGATGGGGCCGGGGAGGGGCCTACCGGTGGTTGAAGGAGACGGGGCTGGGGACAGGGCCGCTTGCGGTTGGGGGAGACACGATCAGGGAGGGTGTCGGTCGGCGAAGATGGGGTCGAGGAGGGGGCGACCAGGGGAGATGGGGCCGAGGAGGGTGTCGGCTGGAGGAGACGGGGTCGAGGAGGGGGCGGCCGGCGGCCGACGTAGATGGGGCTGGGGAGAGGGCCTACCGACGATCGAAGGAGATGGGGCCGGGGATAGGGCCGCTGGTGATCGAGACAAAAATTAATTAATTATTTGATTAAGTATATTTGTTACATAAATTTTTTAGTGTTCCTGCTGAAATTATTTAATTATTTGATTAATTATTTTTTGTTTCACTAATATAATGCATATTGCTGTTACTTATTATAATTTAATTATTTTATGTGATATTTTGTATGCTTTTATTTATTATGATTAAATATAAAAAATATTTTTATTTTAAAGAAAACTCTATTAAAATTTTGATAAAAAAATTTCAATACAGAGTTATTCTTTTTTGATAAATTAGAAATCTATCTTTGAATATATATTCAGAGATGGTAGTTAAATTGCATTGAGCCATAGATTTCCATTCAAGAGTCGATCTTCATCGAGATCGACTATTGGATGTCTCGTATTCAAACTTTTTGAAAAAGTAATAATCTTATTATTGTTAATAGTTAATATTTTATTTCATTATATGGTATTCAGTAGTTATCTATCCATTGTTCTCTGGGTATATAGTGGATAGAGTGCATAGGCATCATATTTACATTGTATACTTGGAGAACCATGGGAGATGCTGCCAAAATTTTCATAAAAATAAGATGAAATATTCATTAATAATAATAATAAGATTATTACTTTTCTAAAAAAGATAGAAACACACCTATTAGTAATGATTTGAAATGGATAAGATTATGTATTTTTACTTCATTAAATTGATGGAGGATATTTTCTATGTTACTGTTCAGTCTGTATTTTTTAATATGTGTTATTTTATATAAAGTGATCTATGTTTGGATTTGGATTGGAATTTTGGTTGAAATTCAGATTGTGATTCAGTTTGAAATTCGGATCGAGATCTAGAATACCACTAAACTTTTTTTTGATTGTTAATGATTTTGTATTTATTGTTAGATGGATATCAACAAAAATTGGATGAATGCTAGAGGTATTTTTTTGTCTGAATATCAAAAAAGAGTTCAAGATTTTATTGAGTTTGCACGGCATAAAGCTGACAGTGCTAGTCGGATAAAGTATCCATGCAAGAGATGTGTCAATATGGTATATCGTCACATAACATTTGTTGAGGAGCATCTGCAACATTATGGTATGGATAAGAAGTATACTTGTTGGATATGGCATGGGGAGGGTGATCCGAATGAAGTGGTATGCAACGATGATGATAGTGAAGATGATAGTGATGCTACTGGACCTGTCGAACATAGTGGTATCAGAGAATTATTAGATGATTTACATCAGGTGCTTCTTCAAATATACGCATGAGTACTACTACATCTAAAAGCAATTTTGATCATGAACATAATATCTGGCTTAAGGTAGAAGGAACTTCTGAACAGTTTGTAAAGCTTGTGAGGGATGCACGAGAGCCACTCTATCCAAATTGTATAAAGTTTTTCAAGTTAGAGTTTTTGATAAAATTATTTCATATTAAAATCGTGAACCAATGGAGTCAAAAGTCATTTGATCAAATTTTGACATTGATTAAAGCAGCTCTTCCTGATAGAGAGACTTCCGAAATCATATTCTGAAGTAAAAATATACATGCAGAAATTGAGACTTGGCTATATTCCTATACATGCCTGCAAAAATGACTATATATTATTTTATAAGGATAACGAACAGGCAACTGAATGTCCGAAATATGGTGAGCCTAGATACAAAATCGATAATAGAAAAATAAAGAAGATACCTCAAAAGATTTTGAGATATTTTTTATTGATTCCAAGACTTCGAAGGTTGTATATGTCTACAAAGACAGTTGAAGAAATGAGATGGTATTATGAGTAGCGGGTTCTGAAAGAGAACATACTTAGCCAATCGGCTGATTCTTTAGTGTGAAAAGACTTCGATGCAAAGCATCTACACTTTGCGAGTGACCCACGCATTATTCGGCTTGGTCTAGTGACAGATGGATTTAATCTTTTTGACAATCTGAGTACCTCTTACAACATATGGCCTGTGATGCTAGTTGTATATAATGTATCATCTTGGAAGTGCATGAAAGAACCATTTATTTTTATGTCATTGTTGATTCCGGATCTGAAAGCATCAGGTAATGAAATTGATGTATATCTACGATTTTTAATCGATGATCTAAAGGAGCTATGGGAAAATGGGGTATAGACATATGATTCTATGAGTTGAAGTAATTTTAAGTTGCATGCTTTGATTCTATGGACCATAAATGATTTTTCTGCATATAAAAATTTATCTGGATGGAGCATCAAAGGATATCTTGCATGTCCAATATACAATAGGGATGCATCCTCTTTACATTTAAAGCACGGATGAAAAATATGTTTCATGGGTCATTGGCAATTTTTCCCTGGTAATCATTCTTGGAGGACCCATTATAATCAATATTTTGATGGTAAGTCCGACCGGCGTCCGCCACTTAAGGAGTTAAATGGAGGAAAAATTTTAGAACAACTTGAAGTCATTGAAAACATCTAATTTGAAAAAATATCGGGTACTCACAAGTGAAAGCGTACTGAAACTGAGCTGAATTGGATGAAGTGAAGCATCTTTTTCGAACTACCGTATTAGAAGCAGCTACTACTTCATCATAATCTAGATGTAATATACATTGAAAAGAATATTTATGATAATATCATCGGTACTGTATTGAATATCTCATGAAAAATAAAAGATGGTACAAAAACTCACCTTGATTTATAGAAAATGAAAATCTGATTAGAGTTGCATTTAGTTCATCAAGGTGAGAGATTTTTTATGCCACCTACATGTTATTTGCTGTTTGATGAAAAAAAGAAGAATTTCTATGGATGGTTCAAAATCGTAAAATTTTTTGATGCATACACTTCAAACATATCGTGGTGTATTGAAAACAACAACGGTAATATCTCTGGCATGAAAAGTCATGACTCTCATGTGATGATACAATGTTTGCTTTCTGTGGTCATGCATGGCTATTTAGGTGGTGATGTTCAAACTGCATTGATTGAGCTAGGAGTGTTCTTCCGAGAACTGTGTTGTCGAAAATTGAAGATTAACTTACTTGAGAGATCTGAGAAGGATATCGTATTCATTCTTTGTAAGTTAAAAAAAAATTTTCACTATCATTTTTTGATGTTATGGTGCATCTGACTATTCATCTTTCAAAAGAAGCTCTTTTGGTCGGACTGATACATTATCGATGGATGTATCCTATTGAAAGGTAAAAAAATTATACACACTTTGTTATATCAATTATAAGATATAAATGCATTTCTAAAATTTAAATTTATTTTTATTTATAGATTCTTGTGTACCTTAAAAAAGTATGTGCGCAATAAAGCAAGGCTTGAAAGATCTATAGTGGAAGCATATGTAGCTACAGAGTGTGTCATATTCTGCTTGATGTATCTTGATGATATCGAAACAAGATTCAATCGTATAGATCGTAACGCAGACCATGAATAGAGTGACAATGAACCGACGTGGTCTATATTTAAACAAATAGTTCGACTTATTAGTGCAAGGAGCTATGAATTTATGGACGTAAATGAGCTATCCAAGGCACACTTTTACGTTCTAAATAATTGTGAAGAAGTTGAAGATTTTATTGAGTAAGTACTATCTTAGCATACTATTTAATATTTTAAGTAAAATTTTCATATCAATGTAAAATTAAAAATTATAACTTGTTGCAGTGAGCATAAGAGTATACTATGTAGAGAGAATAATACAGATGCTGATGATCGATATAGGAGAGAATTTGCAAAATAATTTGGTGATCTTGTAAGTTATATTAGTGATACATTATTTATTTAATTATAAATAATATTATTTAAACCAATATAATTTTTATATTATTGTGTCGATGAAATATAAGTATTTTAATAAAGAAATGGGTGTGACCAATGAGTTGTATAATTTAGCATGTGATTTCGATCGAAGAATTAATCACTATACATCCTGTATCATTGGAGGAATAAGATTTCACATAAGGGAGCTTGAGATGCAATGATGGATCCAGAATAGTGGGATTGCTACAATAGAATATGAAGGAGAAGAAGAGATTGAATATTATGGTGTACTGGTAGATATCATAGAACTGAAGTATGGGTCCAGTAATTCTGTATTCTTGTTTCAGTGTGAATAGTAAGATATTTGTAATAAAAAGATTGGTATTCATATCGATTCACATTTTGTTAGTGTAAATTTTGTACGAACATGGTACCAGAATAAGCCGTATATATTAGCAACTCAAGCGAAATAAGTAATATATCTGAAGGATCTAAAGTATCGAGGTAATTGGCATGTGGTACAAAAAAATAACACTTAAAGATATATATGACATACCAACCCGATTAGAGATGGATGAAATTCGGATTTACATGAAGAAGAAGCTTTTCAGCAAGAAGAACAAACATTAGCCGAGCTTTTTGTTGATGAAGAACTTGTAACGGTGCCTTTGAATAGGGCTGATTGGTCATCCAACGAAATTGAAGCTGATTTTGTATTTAATCTTGATGAGTTGGAGGGCGACGATCAGTTGATAAATGACGATGAGATAGAAGATGACACATATATCGATTATTGTGATTCGAAAGAGGATCTACACATCGAGGAAGATATGAATATTAATGAGTAGATCTATATTCTTTGTTCAATCTTCTTTTGCAATAATGATATGCGATATAATTGTATTCATTAGAATGTAATTTATTTTTTATTATTATTATTCAATATTATATTTATTTATATATCAATTATTACAGATATGGCACCAGAAGATAGACGATGATGTTCGCGTTCATAGTCTATCTCGGAGGTTGAGGCGCCTTCACCGATCTCCATTGCTGCATTGGCTCCATTGTCAGAGGGTCCTACACTGGCAGGTCCCAGTGAGGCGGATCCCAATGAGGTGGGTCTGAGTGGTATTATTATACTTTTTATATAATAAAATTTGATTCTTTTATTTAGATAGCTATCATACTAATGATTTATTTATTATTATTTTAGGCTAGTCTTCATTAGTAATGAGACGAGAGTGAGGTCTATCGAAGAACCTCGCTCTAGAGTATTGGAGATGCGAGCACCCGAGACAGCATCTCCATATCGAGATACCAGCCGGCTACACCAGGCCCATTAGGAGATGGTGCGAGCCGTGACAGACTGAGCTGGGCATCATATGCCACAGCTATTCCCCCGTGATGCTCTTCGATTGGCGTCACATTCTACCAGCTTAGAAAGAGATTTTGTATACTCACTTACAGGTAAAATAAATTATATTATGAATATTTAATTTGCATAGTATTCTTCTAATATTTGTTATTGGCAGGGTGTATTCGACATCATTGATTTTGAGGAGGATCATGTGAGGTGAGCCATAGACACTCATTTATCATTGCATTTCAAGGATTATCGTCATCACATACATCAGCATTGGTACCATATGGTGCAGGATCATGGGGAGGAGGCAGTGCGACAGCAGCCCTATGACAACATCACTGTAGATGATTGGACTGTCATATATTGGCATTACGAGGATCTGACATATCAGATTCCACATCCAAATTTTTATTTTTTTTAGAGTTTAATGACTGAATCATTTATTCTTAAATTAAATTTATTATCTATTAATTTGATTGGTAACTATATAGAGAAGATGTGCCCAGAATGCTGCAAATCGGGTGAGACAGATCGTACCATATTATGGGGGTTCGAGGTCGTTCACTCGTCACATGGAGCACATGGTAGATAATTTTTAATTTTTAATTAGCATATAATTCTCTAGTTATTTAAATTTTTTTAATTAATTCTCAAATTACAGAGAGATGCTAAGAGTAGCGAGCTTCCTGGTAGGATCGATATCTACTAGCAGATCCACCAGCAACGGTCAAAGGAGTGGATGATGGAGAGCCAGGAGCTCTTTATAAATTTTTTTAATTATTTTTTCATTCACAGTCTGATTTTTATTATAAAATTAAAATAGCTATAACTTTAAATTTCAGGACCGTATGACAGACATGAGATCCCAGCCTACCTCTGAGGACTTGACCGCACCCATAGATGATGAGATTTGTGATTGAATGCTTGGTACGACACCCTGTTATATTAGAAATCTAGGGTATGGGATCACTGCTCTCTCATCCTCACGCTCATTTAGGATCGACATCCATTTTGCATGCGAAGCTCAGCTAACAGAGGTACAGAGATAGGCTGTCGAGGATCGATAGCAAGCTGTCGTGGATCGACAGCAGGCTGAACAGTGAGCTTAGGAGTTGGCTGCACACATCGACGAGTATCAGCAACTCCAGATCCAGATAATAGAGCGAATGGCATAGATGGAGCAGACGATACAGCTGATGAGACAACAGTAAGTCGGTCTGAGCTCTTTCGAGTGCTCTCCTTCTCTAGCTCGTTCTTCAGATGCCGACACTTGATGGTTTCTTCATATATATTTTTATTTTTATTTCAAATCTTTTATAATTTTAATTTAATATAATAAAATAATAAAATTTATTTATCAATTTATTATGTAAATTTTTTATTTTTAATTTATAAAAAATATTATAGATATAAATTAAAAATATATATTCATAAATTATTTTTTTTAAAAAAATATGTTTAAATTATTAGTGATGAAATTATTTTTGATGAAATATTGGTCGCAAAAAATATTTTAGTATGATAATTTAATTTTTTAAAAAAAATAAAAATATTAAAATTTTACATATAATTAATAGAGATGAAAAATTATTCATCACTTATAATTATTAACGATGAAAATTTTTATCAAAAATTATCATATTTATGATGTAAGATTTTTATCGTTAATATTATTTAAATTTAATTTTTAAAAAATTTATTATTAAATTAATAGTGATGAAAAATTTTTGTTACAAAAAATATTATTTGTGATGCAAATTTTTAATCACTAAAAGTTTTTAAAATTTTATTTTAGAAAAAATTTTAATTAAATTAATAGTGATGAAAAAATTTTTATCGCTATTAATTTTTTATTTATGAGTGACATTATAATTCATCATAAATAATTTTTTTATGATTAAAACTTTTCATCAAAAAACTTTAAACGACGAAAATTATTCATCGCAAATATCCTTTATTAACGATGAAATATTTTTTCATCGTAAAATATTATCAATGATGCGATTATTTACGACTAAATATTAGCGACAAAAATTTTATCGCTAATAACTATTAGCAACGAAAATAGATGATTAGCGATAAAAACTTTTTGTGACTAATAACCTGTTTTATTGTAGTGATGAACTATATGGAAATTTTATGGATAGAAATTTAGTGCCTGATCCAAAGACTCGAGCGAACTTTGGTTGTGGCCGACCCACATGTCGGCCACCAATCCACGCATCAACCACTGACCCCCACGCTAGTTGTCGACTCATACTCGGGTTCCTGACTTTTCACCTGCATCTGCATCTACAAGCTGTCGACTCGTACTTAGGCCACCGACCCCCATCCTCAGCCAACCCAGGCATTGGTGTTCAACCCCCTCTCTGGTAACATCCGATTGCAAATTCATATATTAACCGCCACTCTCATCGATGAAGTAATCCCCGACCTCGGCTGTCGATCCAAGTTTGGGGTGCGACCCCCCATGTCGACCCTGACCTAGGCATTCACTGTTGTCCTTGTTATCCCATAGTGTATGTAAAAAGCCATCGAGGTACGCACCTCTTGCTCCTTACTTCGGTCACCATATCTAAGGATGTCTGTAGAAAGCCCCCGCATGGCCTTATCAAATCCAACAATTAAGGAAAGCAGCTAACTACGACATCCATAGGGAGCTCTCGCACGACTTTTTCATATCAAGCCATTAAGGAAAGTGGCTAGCCATGCATGGGAAAAGATCATATCAACTGCCAAATCTTAGGTACTCAAGCCGAAGTCAGTAAGAAAAATGGCTGACCGTGCACAGGATAGGGTCACATCAGCCATCAGATCCAGGGGACTCCAATCAGAGTCATCAATGAAAGCGACTGGCCACATGCCAAGTGATGTATCACTACCTGTCAAATCCATGGAAACCAAAGTGAAGGTTTTAAGGGTATGTTCCATAAGGGTAGAATGGTCTCTCACAACCTTTTCCTCTCACGACTCCCACCTCTATAAATAGAGAATGCGGTGACTTCCAAAGATATGTAACTCTTTGACAAGCTTCTCTCCATCTATTCCAGATTTCTGATGAGCATCGGAGGGTCTCTGTTGAAACCCTCTCCAACCAGAAACTTATTTTGTAGGTCTAGCCACCGTCATCCTCATCGAGCTTCACTTTGCTCTAGTTCCTCTGGCTAGGGCTAGAAATTAGCTGCAACATAATATCATCATTGATAATTTCTTATGATGAAAAAAAATTTCATTGCAAATAATCAATATTATCAATGAAAAATTTTCATCGTTAAAAAATTATTTTTTTTGAAAACTATTTATGACAAAAAATTTTAGTTGTAAAAAAAGATAATTTATGACAAAGTTAATTATTGATGATGAATTCTATTCATCTCTATTAATTTAATTAAAAATTTTTATAAAAATTAAATTTAAAAAAGTATTAGCCACATAAATTTTTCATCATAAATATCATAATTTTTGACATAAATTTTTATCACTAATAAATATTAAATTAATAATGATAAAAATATTTTCATCGCTATCAATTTAAATAAATATTTTTATGAAAATAAAATTTTAAAAAAAATTTAGTGATGTAAATTTTTCATCACAAATATGATTATTTATGATGAAAATATTTTTATCACTATTAATTTAATTAAATTTTTTTATAAAAATTAAATTTAGAAAAATATTAGTGACATAAATTTTTTATCATAAATATCATTATTTATGATGAAAATATTTTTATCACTATTAATTTAATTAAAAATTTTAAAAAAATATTAGTGATGTAAATTTTACGTCATAATTATTTCAATTTTTAACATAAATTTTTATCAATAATAAATTTTTAATTATTTATGATGAAAATATTTTTATCATTATTAATTTAATATAAAATCTTAATATTTTTAAATTTATTAAAAAAATTATTTATGACTAATTTTTTATCATTAATATATTTTTTGGTGACTAATATTTCATCAAAAATAATTCTATTGCTAATAATTTATAGATATTTTTTAAAAAATAATTTATGAATATATATATATATATTTAATTTATATTTATAATATTTTTTATAAATAAAAAATAAAAAATTAAAATAAAAAATTAAAATAAAAAATTTATAAATAAATTTTATCATTTTATTATATTAAACTAAAATTATAAGAGGTCTAAAATAAAAATAAAAAACTATAAAAATAGGTCGTCAAGTGTCGACATTTACAGAAGGAGAATGGGCTAGGGAAGGAGAGCACTCGGATGAGCTCGAATCGACCTACTGCTACCTCATCAGTTACATCATCTGCTCTATCTATGTCATCCGCTCCATTATCTAGATCTGGAGCTATTGGTACTCATCGATGCATGCAATAAACTCATCAGCTCGCTGCTCAGTCTGCTTCTGCATCTCTACCAGTCGAGCATTGCTGGCAGCATGGATGTCAGCCCTGGATGAGCGTAAGGATGAAGGAGCAGTGATCCCATGCCTTAGACTCCTAACATAACAGGATCTCATACTAAGCACTTGATCACAGATCTCATTATCTATGGGTGCGGTCGAGCCCTCAGGAGTAGGTTGGGATCTGATGTCTATCATACGGTCCTGAAAATTAAAGTTATAGCTATTTTAATTTCATACTGAAAATTAAACTATAAATGAAAAAAATAATTAAAAAACTTATAAAGAGCTCCTGGCTCTCCGACGTCCACTTCCCTGACCGTCGTTGGTGGGTTCGCTGGTAGATATCGATTCTACCAGGAAGCTCGCCACTCTTAGCATCTCTCTGTAATTTGAGAACAGTTAATTAAAAATTTTTTAAATAGTCAAAGAATTATATACTAATTAAAAATTACTTACCATCTGCTCTATGTAACGAGCGAATGACCTCGAACCTTCACAATGTGGTACGATCTGTTTAGCTCGATTCATGACGTTCTGGGCACATCTTCTCTGTACAGTTAGCAGTCAAATTAGTAGGTAACAAACTGAATTTAAGAATAAATGATTCAATCATTAAACTTAAAAAAAAATAGATATATAACCTGATATACCAGATCCTCGTAATGCCGGCATATGACAGTCAACTATGTGAATAACCTTTTTGTGGATCATGTTTTAATGTATAAAGATCTTGTATCATCTCCTTTCTATGTTCTTGGGCAGATACAAGACCTTTGTACTTTGTGACCTCTGATCAGTCCATAGAACCAACGACCTATATAAAATTGAGCAATGAGATAGATTCAGAGAAACTTGGAGATGATTAATATAAAAAAGCATGCCTCATAAACCATAAAATGGACTGTTTACAAATAAAAATAAAAATAATACGTATTTATGATGAATTTTTTTTTTATCATAAAAATAGTATATTTATGATGAAAAAGTTTCATCACAAATAATGATCAACTTTTGATTTTTTTTTTAATTTTTGATTTTTTTAACTATTGGCAACGAATATGTTTCATTACGAATAATCTCGTATTTATGATGAAAATATTTTTTTCATTGTAAAAAGAGTCATTTACAATGAAAAATTTTCATTGAAAATAATCTATCATTTTTTATTTTTAAAATTTTTGATTATTTTTTTAGCTATTTGTGATGAAAATATTTTCATTGTAAATAACTTTATTTATGATAGAAATAGTGTTTCATCATAGATACTTAAATTATTTACAATGTAATATTTTCATCATAAATAATTTATAATTTTTATATTTTTTAAATTTTTTTATTTTTTCAAAATATTGGCAATGAAACTGTTTCACTGTAAATAATTGAGAATTTATACTAAAAAATAATTTTTATCATAAATACTTATTTATTTATGATATAATATTTTTATCATAACTAATCTATCATTTTTAAATTTTTTATTTTTTATGAAATATTGATGATAAAAATATTTTCATCATAAATAATTAATTATTTATGACAAAAATCAATTTTCATCTTAAATACTTAATTATTTATGATATAATATTTTTATCATAAATAATCTATAATTTTTGATTTTTTAAATTTTTTAATAATTTATTTAGCTATTTGTGATGAAAATATTTTCGTTATAAACAAGTATATTTACTATGAAAATAGTATTTCATCATAAATACTTGAATTATTTATGATGTAATATTTTATTATAAATAATTTATAATTTTTATATTTTTTAATTTTTTTTCAAAATATTGGTGATGAAATATTTCATTATAAATAATTAAAAATTTATGATGGAAAATAATTTTCATCATAAATACTCAATTATTTATGATGTAATATTTTTATCACAACTAATATTTAAATTTTAAAATTTTAAAATTTCTTAATTTTTTGAAATATTGATGATAAAAATATTTTTATCATAAATAATTGATTATTTATAATAAAAATAATTTTTATCATAAATATTTAATTATTTATGATGTAATATTTTCATCATAAATATTCTATAATTTCTAAATTTTTTAAATTTTTAATTTTTTTCAAAATATTGGTGATGAAAATATTTTTATTGTAAATAATCTATTATTTATGATGAAAATTAGTTTTCATTGTAAATAATCAATTATTTATGATGAAATATTTTTATCATAAATAATCTATAGTTTTTGAAATTTTTGAAATTTCTTATTTTTTTCTAATATTGGTGATGAAATATTTTTATTGGAAATAAAGTTATTACCAATGAAAAAAATATTTTTCATCATAAATAATTAAATTATTTATGATGAAAATATTTTTGTTATGAATATTTTGAAATTTAAAATTAAAATAAATGATGTATTATTTATAATAAAAATATTCATCATAAATAATTCATATTTGTAATAGAATTTTTTTCCATCACTGATTTTTTACTATTTATGATGAAAAATTATTTTTATTATAAATATTTTATTATTTATGATGAATTTAATTTTTTTATCATAAATATAGTTATTAATGATAAAAATTATTTGCATCGTAAATAATTCTATCGTAAAAATACTCTTTTCTTGTAGCATGGATATACGTCACTATAAGAAAAAAGACTATTCATGATGGTTAATTATCATTACTAATAATCAGTTTGCCATCATTAAAAATCTGATGGAAATAACTTCATCATTAATTATAATTATTAGTAATGGCAAATCCACCATCGCTAATAAAATTAATTAGTGATGATATCAACAACAAAGTTTCATTGCTAATAATTTGAATTTTTTCTTAATTAAACTATTAAAAAACTAATAGCGATGGTAATATCATTGTTATTGCCGTCATTAATAGTTTTTTAGTTTTTTAGTTAAAGTTTTAAAAATTATTAGTGACTGTAGTTTGTGTCGCTAATATTGTCGCTAATAGTTTTTAATTTTTTTTAAAAAATTATAATTAAATATTTTAAAATTTATTTTAATTATAGTAATAAGCAATAATATTTTTTAAAATTTATTATAAATAAGATAATAATTATGCAACATAATCATAAATATAAAATTAATTATATTATATTAAAAATATAAATTATATAATTTTATATATAGATACTGCTTTATGATTATCAAAATTACATACATATAAAAAAAATCATATACAATCCTCCTTTTCATCCTCCTCATCCTCCTCCTACTTTTGTACGTCCTCTCTAGTAGCTAGTGGATGAGAGCCAGATATTTCAATATTTTATAATGAAAAAAATAAAAATATTATTAATAAATTTTGATATGAAAGTATATATATCGATACGGAGATATATATTTCGATATACAATTCTGATTCTCGAATAATTTATTTCTATACATTTCATTCAATGGTATAAAGCTATAGACATCTCCGGCCCATCGTTTGGATAGTTAGATTATTTTTATTCCCTATATCTTCTTTTCAGACTCAAGCCTAAATATGTGAAGCTTCTAAATATAAAAATTTAAAATAAGTAAAGAATATTATTAATAGACTTACTGTATGGCTGTGATAATGAGCCTAGCTGATCGTGCAAATATGGATCTTGGAGAATCTCTATGACCGTATTGCGAACGATGTCTCGAAAGCTCTGAGGTCGTTGGCTCAAAGCCTCTACAATACCTCCTCCATATGTGCGTTACCCCACGTCTGGGTCGTCAAGTCCTCAGAGAAGGACATCGATGAAGATTCTCAAGCTTGTGGAGGGTCGAAGTTGTGACCGAATCCTATGACCCAGCTCCTACTCATCCCTCCGATGGTCCTGAGCCATCCCTCGAGGTCAAAGAGGGGCTGAGAGAATGGGTCCTCGCCATGTTGCGATATGAGATACTTTATATAATTCACCTATATAGTTTAAAAATTTATTAATCCATATATATCAGTATATATAAAAACTTAATAAATAATATTTTAAGTTGTTATCGCGATCTATTGAGATCGAAAATTTAACTAATCACCAATCCTTTGAGATTGGTGTGTGGCCTTCCAAATCTACAGCTATCCTGGTGCACGATCCAGCTGTCATATCTATAATAAAAAATATTAAAATTAAATTAAATTAAATATGCATATGATTAATTCAATATGAAATTTATTTAAGTATAGAAATTTTACCAATCTATCGGCCACAATATGTATGCCAATGGAGCTGCCAGTGTGCTTGATCGGATGCTGCTGGGTGGACCAATTTTGTCTATCCTACCAGAGCACTCCTCAGTACTCCACTGATCATAGACGGCCTCCCATATATCCGTCTGCATCTAATGATCTGTGTAAGACTTTCAGTCCAATGATGACTCGAAATTAGAGTGCTCTATGACAGACTGTCGAAGGCTATACAGCCTATCTCAGAACCTCCATGTGGCCACCTTCTCGAAGGTCCGATGGTCAGCCTTCTTATCCTAAGGAGTCTCGATTCGATAGTATCCCTACAAATAGAAGCAACCATATATTAATAGATAGAACACAAACCTACCATGAATTTCAAAATTAAACATCTTTAATGTACTAGGAACATATCTTAGGTTGCATCACGAGCCCCTGATGGCCAACTAGAGAACTCATTCATCGGCCCTGGCATTAATCGTCGGATGATGCCAGTAACCACATGAGGCACCTCAAGCTCTATAAGTGTGCTACAAAATTTATTTTGAATAATAAATGTTAGACTCTAAAATGGTCAAAATTTAAATATATTCAGTGAAAATATATAGTACTTACATATGGTTCTGAACGTGGATGAGCTCTCTATTCTCTAGCCAAGTTAGAGGTGCCGTGAGTCGGGTGGATCCTCTACCATGCTTCTGACCCTGAGACCTGGGCATGACTGTAGGATCACTGGTGACCCCATGTCGCCCAAACCTGAGAGTATCAAGACATCATAAAGAATATTATATTAGATAATAAAAGATAAAATAATATAAAAAAGAATATCTAAAGTATTAGAGTTTACCATGTGGTACATGTGGTGCAGAAGCATACGACCTGGCGGCATGAGAGCTCTCTCCTCGGCTATGATAGCTCTGACCTCAAAAAGACATGATCTATAATCTCTGAAAATAAAAATAACTATGTATCATATTTGATTAACTGTGTACTAGAATAAAATAACTATATATCATATTTATTTAACTATATATCATGATACCTTAACTTTGTACCAGCAGACCAACACAGTATCATGTACTGCTGGATGAAAATTATTTTTCTGCTGATATATTGTAGATGCTAACTAACAATCTTACATAATATCTTTTTTTGGACAGTTCTCCCAACATATTATGCACATCTGGCTACTTTTTGTGCTCAGTATTATGTAGAGTCTGATCTCTCTGATGGAGGATCGACATTGGTTGGCGGGTCTAGCTTTTTGGAAAAGTTCATCGCAAGCGAGGAGCATTACTTATCGACCTCTTTAAATGTTTGGTATCTATCAGATTCTTTATCTGATTCTTCTTTTTCTTCCACTTCTTCATCTTCTTTCTCTTCATGTCCTTCTTGGATAGGATTGTCCTTTAAAATAAATTCAAAATTATTTACCTCTTTATTTTGGCCATTACATAGGAGAAAATCTGAAGCATCCAACTCTGCATCTATGAAAGACTGATGAACTCCAGATATTTTATCCTCTTAAAAATATTTTGATAAATGAGGCTCTTCTTCTTCTTCAAGCGTGTAATAAATGGCTCGAGACTTAATTTTGCATATAGCCCACCATTCTTTTTTTCATCTTTTTCTTGATGGGAATGGAGTATAATACACTTGAACAGCTTATTGGGCTAGCACAAAGGAATCATTGAGATATGCTTTTGATCTATGTTTGATTTCAATAAGCCCATGCCGTGGATCAACCTTCATACAATTGTCAGTATCAAACCATCGGTACTTAAACAGAATGATACTATTACCTCCAAGATAGGTCAACTTGATCACTTCTTCGAAGATTTCATAGTAGTCACTCTCCGCCTCTGCCCACCAACTACTCTTTATACACACACTACTGTTCATTGTACTTTTATGATATCCATATTACTATATATAAAATTTGAAACCATTTATGTTATAGCCATTATAACATATCATATACTTTATTGGCCTGTAATCTAATAGTCTTAGCTTCCTAGATATGGATTCATCCCCTTGTGTGATTTGCATATTATAAAAAGAATAAATTAAGAGAAATTAAAATAAAATTCATGAGTGAGATAGACAAATATTGAGATCTCCACCTCTGATCCCTCACCACTATCATCATTTCGACTCACTTGAGTCAGCTTTTTCTGTATACTGGGGTTAAAGTAATGTTAGCTAAAATTAGAAATTTCTTCAATTATGTAAGCCTTCACAATAGAACCTTCGATTCTGACCTTGTTTTTTACTTTCTTTTTGAGACTGTGCATGTATCTTTCAAATGGATACATCTGCCTGTACTGTACTAGTTCTCCCACTCTAGCTTCATATACAAGATGAATCACGAGATGCTCTATGGAGTCGAAGAAACTAAGAAAAAATATCTTCTCCAACTTGCATATAGTCTCTACATTGCTAGCCTCAAGACTGAAGATGTGGTCGGTGGATTGTTCGATAGCATAAATATCTCTGAAGAAAAGACTAAGCTCAATCAAAAAACTCTATATGGAGTTAGAAAGAAGATCACGCCAAGCCAATGGAAGTAATCATTACATGAAGATATGATAGTCATAGCTCTTTAGCCCATAGAATCTGCAATCTATGATATTAACGCATTGAGCTAGATTACTTGCATAACCATCTGAAAATTTAAGATTTATTCACATACATCCTTCAATTGCTCCCTTGTTAATGTGTATGGTGCCTTCGGCTTCAAAAATTTTTTAGATGACACCTCAATGAGCTCTAATAGAGGATGCTTGTATACGTTTTTCATATCTACTCGAGCCTTGAGATTGTCCTTCATCTTGCCCTTGACATACATAATAATGTAGAAAATATTATCGAATATATTTTTCTCAATATGCATGACGTCAAGATTATGACGGTTCAAAATGATTGACCAATATGATAATTTTCAGAAGATGCTGCGCTTCTCCCAGTTATAAATTTTACTAAACTCCTGAGGTTTCTGTTTGTCAAATAGTATGTCAAATTGGACTTCATCTATTTGGGATACCCTTTGAAACACTTCCATACCACTGAGATGTGGGGGTGCACGGTCCTTCTCTATCTTATTTCTCTTGAAACTATCCCGCTGCTTTTGAAAAGGATGATGCTTAGAAAGAAATTGATGATGACAATTGAACCAGCAGTGCTTATGACCATACTTAAGTTGAAATAATTTTATATTCTCCATGCAATAGGGACAAACTAGCTTCCTATGAGTGCTCCATCCTGATAACATCTCATAAGCAAGAAAATCTTTAATGATCCACATCAATACAGCCTTCATTATAAAATTTTACTTTTTTAATACATCAAATGTACGTATGCCATTGGACCATAAGAATTTCAGCTCATCAACAAGAGGCCTTAGATATACATCAATGCTTCTACCAGGATGTCGTGATCTAGAAATAATTAATGTAAGAAAGATGTTATGTTCTTTCATGCATATTTTAAGCGACAGATTGTATGGAGTAATAAAAATTGGCCAACATGAATAAGAGACCGCTGCATGACTGAATGGCGTAAATCCATCTGTAGACAGACCTAGTTGGATATCATGTGATTTCTGAGCAAATAAAGGGTAGCAAGCACAAATTTTTTTAATGCCTCACTGTCCGATAGATGACTTATCATATTAGTATGCTTGCAAATCCCTTCTTTGTGCCTTCTCATCTGTCCGACAGTATTGTTGGACAAATAAAGCCTCTAAAGCCTAGGAGTGAGGGAAAGGTATCAAAAAATCTTATATGGTATATCCTTCTGATTTCTACCCTCTTGTCTCAGCTTAAATTGGCTTTCACTGCATATGTCACATGTATTTTTCAGTTGATCCTCCTTGTAGAAAAGTATACAATCATTACGACATGCATCTATCTTCTTGTATCCCATGCCTAATCTTTTCACTATTTTCTTTGAAGCATAGAAGCTTCCAACAAGCTTCTCATCCTTCAGTAGCATCTTCTTTATTATTGCTATCCTCTTATCATAATAATTGACTATCATATTAAACTCAACCTTTAAGTTCAACAACTCTGACACAGCTGATAATATAGTATGTATTTCATATCGCAGCCACAGTGGTTCATTAGCATCTTTCAACATATGATAAAAATCACCGCTGTCAGCTTCTGAATCATCCTCTATATCTTAATCAAATTCAGGACCAGCCACATCCATAACCATGTCTACCATTCTATCTATATCCCTATTCTGCTGAGGATTTCTAACCCTTGTAATTGTCTCCCACATCTCCCCATGCAGGGATCAATGCTTGTAGTTTGGCATAAATCTACTCCTATATAAATAGACAATTATTGTATCCCTATCAAGTATTTCTCTATTGACATATTTCTTACAAAGATAATGAGCTCATCCTTGAACTAAGAGTGCAGCATGTTCAAAAGCATAATCATAAAAATACTTGACACCCTCCTTATATTCAACAGAAATCATCCCACTGACTACTTGACGGTCGATCCAACTACGGTCTATGGCATACTATCTAAAGATTTTGCATATATAAATACAAGATAAAATACTTACCAAATATTGTATCATTTAAAATAGCTAACATAAAAAATGCATCCTATTATCAACTAATAGATATAGAAGGTCCTATCCCATTTAAGAATTATAATAATTTTACAGACCAATTACAGTAATCAAATGATATGCCATAGGAGCTGAAAAAAATTTTGATAGTATTTCTTCTTAGTTCTCTCTATACCACTGAAGATGTATGAGAACTAAAGAAAAATACTATCCAAAATTTCTCTTGAACCCTCAACATACCATTTGATTATTATAATTACCTATAATATTAATTATAATTCTCAAACTATCCAAATTGGATAGTCAATTGATCAATGTACATAATTCTTCGATCAGTATAAAAATATATAAATATACGGATGATGTAAAATATATACATTAATCAAAAGATAGGTCAATCATTATATGCAATGCAATACTTTTAAAATTTTTAAAATACTGAATTTTTAAGTAAAGGACATCATTGCAAACAGAGACGGTCGGGACCCGCATCCCACGTATGTAGATTTGGAACGTGCCAGACAACTATGTCGTGTGAGCACACCAACATGGCATCCAGAAAAATCCTATCCTAGAGGTTCCAAAGTACCGAACGGGATTGTAAATAGGGTTGGAAATGGGTTGGGGTGGGCTTGGCCACACCCCTCCTTAAGTCTATTTGAAAATTTTTTTTTGAACTTCGGGCTAGGCCTGGGGCCTAGAGTCCAATCGCCAAGCTACTCCGACCACCATCGGAGTAGATGAGCAAGCTAGAACCGGTTTGATGGGGGTCCAATCTCGAACCCCTACCATTGAAGGCAGTAGGGCTACTCTCGTCAGTGAGATTTTCAGAGTAGTTCTACCTCTCAAAAATAATATTAATTTAAATAATATTATTAATAATATTATTTAAATTAATAATATTATTAATTTAAATATTATTAATATTAATTTAAATAATATTATGAATAATATTATGAATAATATTATTAATAATATTATTTAAATTAATAATATTATTAATTTAAATATTATTAATATTTAAATTAATAATATTTAAATTTAAATATTATTAATTTAAAATTAATTAGATAAATATAATTTTAAATATTAAAAATTTAAAAAGATGGGAATGGATTGTGGCGACGGCGATGGAGTGGCGATGGTGATGGAGTCATTGCCGTCACCATCACTAAAAATCACCTGACGGCTCCGACGATAGTCAGATTCTTATTGAAATGAATTTATCAAGAGAACATTAGTCAGATTCTTTAGTATGCCATTAGTGTCAGGAGACTTGAGTACTCCAGTGTAATACCAATTCTCAATTTCCCATTCGGTTTTGTTAACTGCCAGCTGTACACATTAAAAAAAGTTATCTTTTCATAATTCCAAGCAAAAGATATGCATAGAATTAAAGATGCTCATGTGTTCATAATTGACCCCATAGGCTCATCCATGTCTAGCCCACCTCTCTTAATTTTGTACCCACTTGATAGCATACCCTAGATAAGGGTAGCAATGGGTTGGCTATGGGTCGAGTAGGCCATTATCTGTACTCCATGATACTTACCTAAAAAATTGGGTGGGGCAGGATAGATAGAGTCTTGAGATGAATAGAGTTATGCAGGTAGATTGGATGGATTGGATTGGATAAAGTTACAAAAATTATTTTTTTTTTTACATACAAAGCAACTCTTTTTTTTTTTTTGGGGGGGGGGGTTAAGAGAAGTTCATTAATATATAACACTAATACAACCTAAAATAGTTTTCTCTATGGCTAACATAAAGCAAAAGGTATTAGGAAGATAAAGTTAAAAGTAGAGAAAAGATACAATGACTGAAGAGATAGGAACAAATATATAACAAGAGCATTTGATTACACTACCACAAGACAATTAAGATGAAAACTACCAAACATTATTAGATAAGAAGTAGGAAATATAAAGGAACCAAAAAGCTGGCTATGTAGAATCGAAAGAAGAAAAGTATAGCAAAATGTATAGGAGAGAGATGTTGTGAGGAAGTAAAATATGGACCAACTTGGTGATAAATAAAAGTTATTCTTGATATCTAAGAATAGTAAATTAAAAATCAGCAAACAACGAAGCATCAGAACCAGTAAAGCAATTCTATTTTAACCTTAGAGAGGGGATTTGTGGGTTGGCGAACCTTGTCCCATTTGTGTTGGTCAGACCGAGCACATGATGGGATGGAGCAGTAAATTGCCATCTCTACTCTTGGAGCCTAATCTATTATAGAAAATAAATAAATGGCTAGAACATTGCTTATGCACTTGAATTTATTCCCTTAAAATTCCTATGATACCTAGTTCTATAAAAAATTCTCTAATCATGGGAATTTCAATGAGGTCCAGCAATCAAATATTATATAAATACTTAAATTATCATATCTGAGAAATTTAATTAATTTTTTTAGAGTGTGGCAAATAAGGCATCAAACATCAAATAGGATGGGATGTTTTCTAGGTTATCGCAGTGCAGCACCATTTCTACCATGATGTCATTAAGTAAATATTTTATAGTTACCACATTTTCCCTGAACAAATGTCACCACGTTTCCCGCGTTTTCCCTGAACAAATGTTACCGCGTTTTCCTACCATAGATATTCATGGTTTCCATGTTTTCCATGAATTTATCCTTTCCATTTGCCAGTTTTATTATATGTTGGAGATGACTGACCAGTCATTGAAGTGTCGACGTCAACAAGGAGCCAACAGGGTTTATTATTTCATGCTTCTCATTTGCGTTTATAAATAAGACTCCTCATTGTTACATTATCAATGCCTCTCTCTGTCGCCCTCAGTCACTCTGCAGCCTAAGAAGAAACAATGGCATCTGGCTTCAAGGAATGCTGCTCTCTCGCATGGAGGAATCCTTACATTTTTCGATTGGCTTTTTCGGCAGGAATTGGTGGCCTGCTCCTTTGATATGATACTGGTAAAAGTATACTTACAGCTAGCATATACTTTGATTCTTCCTTTTAATCTCTTTCTATGATGAAATCTTAGAAACCCCATCATTTATTTTTTATCAAGAAAATAGATGCAACGGAGGCAAGGAAATGTACGTAAATAACATGTTGTTAATGATTGAAGTGTGGAGTCGATGGAAGGCATCACCCTGTGCTACTCATGGTGTCATAAAGTCTATGACACCATAATTTCATAAAGTTATAGATTTTTCTTTTTAATTATCCCCCTACATATGGGCATTTTTCGTATGCGTGTAGCTTCGCAGAGAAGGCTAAGCTGTTAGTGCTTTATACTTGATGTGAAGAATTCAATAACTCTTTGTAAAAATACATGGCGTGGTATTTTTAGATGACTGAAAATATCACCCGGCAGTCAGAGTTCGTGAACTCTCTACTCTGGGGAAATTTCACCTTCCTTTTTCCTTATCTAATTTTGATCCTTATAATGTTAATAATGGTATTGTTCTTGTCGAGCCCAATTAAGCCTTAAACCCAACCCACAAAGCCCAAACGAAAAAAAAAAGAAGAAGGAAAAATAGAAGAGAAGACTTCCTTCGGGAGTCTTTTTTCTCCTTTCATCGGCTCCCAACCGGAGTCGGAAAGAGCCCCCTCCAGCTCTATTTAAGGAGGGGATCCCTCCTCTCTCTCTTCCAATGAAAATCCCGAAGTCCATCGACGGCAATCGACGGAAAATCATTACGGAAGACCGACTCTGTGCCCGTCCAATTTTCTCATTGGAAAGCTTCACCGGCGTCGAAGGTGAGCCTCCTCCCCTTTCTCTCTTCTCCTTCTTTCTTCCCGTGCACGTGTGCATGATCGCCGGCGACTGGAGTCGCCAGATTTTGTGGCGGAAGAAACCTCTCTTTTTGCCCTCTTTTCTTTATTTTTCCGCCGCCGATGGTCACTGTCGACCACCGATTTGGTCCCTCCGGGCCATGGGATCGTTGTCCCCTTGTTGCTGGCCACCGCTATGCCGGCTGCGGCCCTTGGTCGATCGAGCAAAGGAGGGGAGCACACGATCCCTTGTTTCGGCCCAAGTTAAGCTTGGGAAGAAGAAAAGAAAAAGAAGAAGAAGAAGGAAAAGAAAAGAAAAAGAAAAGAAAAAGAAGAAAAAAGAAGAAGAAAAATAGAAAAATAAATAGACTTTCTCCTCTCTCTCTCCCTCTTCTTCTCTCTTTAATTTCTCTTTCTCTCTCTACTTTTTTCTCTACTTTCTCTCTCTAGATTATTTCTCTCTCCTACGATTTTTTTAGAATTTTGAGAAGAATGATGATGAATTTAAATGATCCTAGTGATGGATTTTTGATCTGTGATCGTTGGACGGTATATCGGCACCCACTTTGATTAGATCAAGTATTTTTAGATTTTATTTTTTATGATTTTATTGAATTATCTACATGATAATTTCAGCATGATTTGATCTAATCGATCGGATTTATTGAATCATATCGTCTGAAGAGTCCAAGATGAATTTTATCTCTCTAAAATTTTCTCTCTCTAAAACCATTTTTCTCTCTTGATCGATTTATCAATGAGAATTTTTTTTTAATATTTTTGATCTGATGAAAAATCTTGATCTATGATTGTCGAGCAGCGTACTAGTACCCACCTTGATCAGATCAAATATCTTTAGATTTTATCATCCATAATTCTATTGAATTATCCATATGATAATTTTAGCATGAATTGATTAATTTATCTTGATCAGATCAATCGAATTTGTTGAACCATATCGTCTAATTAGTACAAATTCATCTTCATAAATTTCTCTCTCTAGAATTGTATCTCTCTAGAAGTTTATTTTTTTAGAATTTATCAAAAAAAAATTTATTTTGATGAGTTTGAGTGATGATGAGTTTGAATGATTCTAGTGAAAGCATCCTGATCCGTGGTTGTCAGGTAGTATGCCAGCACCTTAATCAGACCATGAATCCTTAGATTTGATCATTCATGATTCTGATCTAGCCATGACTTAATTAGATCATGTTGATCACATCAATCGAGATGTTAGACTATGGTATCTGATTAATTCAAATTATACCTCTGAATTCTCTCTCCTCTGATTTTCTCTCTCTACTTGATTTTATGAAACAAATGAAGAAATCTCGATCTTATCACTTCGAATCCAATTTGATCTGATAGTCAAATTTTAGATCGTTTATGTCCTAATTAGATTTCGATTAGATGCAATTAGATAATCGAACCCAATCTAAACCATTGAAATATGGTATTCGTATTCTTTCTAATTATTGAAATTGATCTTGTATAGGATTGTGGATGTTTGATCATGGGATATCGTGATATGATCTATGAATAAAATTTTTGAAAAAAAATTTATAGAATTATATGGATTTATTGGAATGCGTTCGAGGTAAGTAATGTTTTACTTTTTTTAGATTTATCGATAAATTATAATATATTTTTTGACATGATTTGTGAAACGATGCATGAATTGGATGAATGATATTTTTTTATGAAAATATCATATTTTGATATGTTATGATGAAGCATGATTGAACATATTGATTTCATGATGTATTATATTGATTTATTTCGATACTACATGATTATATATTTTCTTATTGAAATTAGAATATGAAACATGATTTATGAAGAATTCTGATATAAGAACAATATGAATTGACAACCTGACTATGTAAAGAACCCCGCCAATGGGGGCATATACGTTGGCAATTAATTTATCCTGAGGGTTTATGTCGTCAGAGAGACCAGCGACAAGCCGCCAGAAGAACCAGTGATTCTGAAGGACTTTGCTGTCAG
The DNA here is from genome assembly GCF_000442705.2 of Elaeis guineensis. Taxonomy (NCBI): domain Eukaryota; kingdom Viridiplantae; phylum Streptophyta; class Magnoliopsida; order Arecales; family Arecaceae; genus Elaeis; species Elaeis guineensis. Next base: position 17,290,311 of record NC_025994.2, read on the forward strand.
ATGATTCGCAGGTCACCGCAAGAGGATATGCGGTGTTATGACCTTGCCATGAAAAAAATATGATCATAGCTCATGGTTGATAAAAAGAATTTAAAAATGAAAAAAATTAAAATCTCAAAAGAAACTCGAATTTTGAAAAAAAAATAAATTTGGCATGAACTATATTGCATAATCGAAATTAATTTCAAATTGATGAACTCTATATGCTTATTTTTTATAAATGATTATTTACTTTAATGTCTGATAAAATCTGTTGAAAGTGATCATTGCTTACTGGACTGTCTAGCTCATTATCTCCTATTTTACTGTTTTTACAGATGTTGAGGAATTGAGATGATACAAGATATGAATGGAAGGATGATCAGAAGCAGAATCTCTATACTTTTATTTTAGGTTGAAAGTCTTGTTGAATTTGATATAAGGCCTATGAATCATTATTAAATTTATTGAGATATTAAAGAAGAAATTTAGATTGTAATATTTTAGATTTAAATTATTAACTAATTATTTCACTATTATTTTAGGATAGCATGATAAGATGCCTTGCATGCTTATGAGAAGAGTTTTCATGAGTATGCGGCGGTTGCCATGACTTTCGATTCACAATCTCGGATCGGGGGCATGACAATTAAAGTGGTATCAGAGCATTAGTGGATGAACTAAGATGTGTATAGAATGAGTGTCAGTGGATAGACATTAGGGATATTATGGTGTAGATCTTTGATGATTGAAGTGGGAGAAATTTTTATAATTTTTGATTAAATATTGAGATTATGTATGAAAATATCACACGAGATTATGACATATAGAGTTTGAAATATGATGGATGATCAATGGATTACGATATGATTAGTTAGATTTTGATCGAAAGTAATCACAAAAAGATTGACATAAAATTTTATTGTGCATTATGGTTATTAATTTGATCATTGATTATTCAAGTGAATCATAAGCTCAAATTCGATATGAAGATAATACTATGATATTACTTCTAGTTGAGAAGTTGATTATTATTGACAAAATAAAGATTTGATGATAAAATATTATTCCAGGATGTACTAAGAAAGTCTTTTATGATGCTTGATTGGAATATTTATCGAAATTAAACTTGGTATGTGGATCATATACAAAGTGGCATATTAGGATGAATGTATATTTGGAGATATTGCAAAAAGTCTATTTCTTATTGATGAAATAGATTATGAGATTGTAGGATATTCATTGTACTGAAATCTTTAATCATCATCATTGGATCTAAATAATAGATCTTATTTGTGTCTTTTGGAGACTACATAATGTGTATGAAATTTTAATTTAAAGATTTTGTATCTAAGTTGATCAAAAATTTTCTGATATTGTTGTTGAGGTTGTTAATGAAAAAAAAATTGATATCTTTAGATTAAGATAAAAGATTTGATTTATATTTATTCGAGATTATGGGATCCTTGTAAATTTATAATTTAAAAATTTTGGATTTAGAAATTTATATGGAGTTCTTTTACTTTTGTTAATGAGGTCCCTAATTGAATCTATTAAGTAGAAAATTAATTTTTTTTAGGATTGTATGATTGTTATGAAAGGATACTTGATAGATATTGAAGATTATGATGATAAAAATTTTAGAAAAAATAATGATATGATATTCTTATATATTCTAATTATGTCCTAACTCAATGGAGCATCGAAAGATTTTCTCATTGATTTGACTTATAAGAATTTTGATTTAAAATTATCGAATTGAATTGATATGAGAATTAAGATTTGATTCATATTGATTATAGTAGACATATATGATGGTTTTGAATGTGATATTGGACTCAAGGGTTAATCAAGATTATTGTACACCAGTAAAAGTATGAATGAGAATCGAAAGTTAATCTTTGGCTTCAATTGAAATTAAAAAATTTTAGATCTTTCTATTGATAAGATAAAGAAATAATTTGATTAAAATTTTTTGATAAACCTAAGAAATTTTGATTGTTAGAACAGAGTGCACAGCGGAAGCATGGTGATTTGGATTATTTTGAATAAGTCAGGAATGTTAATTCTTTGAGTTAAAGAATCATGATAGATGATATAGTTTGATATAAAAAATTTATTGATATTAGAAAGAATAATATTTTAAAATTTTAAAATTATTTTAGATATTCTAATGTGATTTTTAAAAGTAGTACTTCTACCTACTATATTAAAAAAATATTTAGCATCCTAATTCTAGGATGAGTGGATCCTTGATTTTTTGATTTTAGATTTAGAATATTTAGAGATAAGTTTTCTCTGTTCTAGAATTAAATTTTAAAATTTTTTATTTATTAGAAAGAATTTGAGATTATTTATCAAATAATAATTTTGATCTTAAATTATTATACTCAAATATTTATCTCCAGGGTATAATAAAATTTGAAGTTTGAACTCTTTTGATCATTATTATTTCTCTGACTGAATGAAAAAGATTGAGGTTATCTATTGATATTGATGATTGTTCTACAAAAGATGGATTGAAGTTATTTATAATTTAATTTGATAATAAAATAATTAATTAAGAGTAGTTAATGTTTAAATAAAGAAAATTGATATACTTACTTAGAATAGAGACATTGATTTTGATTATAAAAAAAAATAATTTTGATTTAGATCAACTTTTGAGTTATTGATTTTTCTTATGGAATGACTTAATGATAAAATTTGTTTCAAGAATTAGAATATTTAAGAGTTTAAGGGTTTGAGTAAGAAAATTTTGATGATTAGAAATAGTGGTTTTGATTCTAATCAACACCGGTAAAATTGATCTTTTCCTATGAAATGACTTAATGATGAAGTTGCATCGAGAATTAAAATATCAAAAGTTTGAGAATGAGATTGAAATGATAAATCTTCAATCTTTGAAAGTACGAATAAGAAAAAATATTTTTGAATTTTGATTGATTGGGATGTCATTGTATGATTCATATAAGTATGCTTTTTATCTTATGATGGGTTGAAATTAAGAATAGTTAATATTTTAAAAAATAAATAAATAAATGATGATGATAAATGAAATTCTTATTCAGGAATTAAGATATTGATTTTTTTCTATTTACAAGAGATAGATTTGATTTTGATCTAGTGATGAGGTATTGAACATTATTTTATAGAGAATGAGAGCATAATTTCGAAATCTTAAAATATTAAAAATCTTTGAGATGTTGGTCTTGATAAATAAGAAAATAAATGATTTCATTTCATATCAATATTTGATGTATTGACCTATTCCTTATGAAATGATTTAAGAATGAATTTTATATCAAGAATTAGAATTTTGAAATATTTGAGGATGAGATTCAAGTAAGAAACTATGAAGATACAAGCAAGAAAAATTTCGAGGACGAAATTTCTTTTAGAGGGGAAGAATGTTATAGCCCGGCCCAATTAGGCCTTAAACCAAGCCCACAAAGCCCAAATAAAAAAAAAGAGGAAGGAAAACAGACGAGAAGACTCCCAAGGGAGTCATCTTCCTCCTTTCACCAGCTCCCAACCGGAGTAGGAAAGAGCCCCCTCCAGCTCTATTTAAGGAGGGGATCCCTCCTCTCTCTCTTCCACTGAAAATTCCAAAGTCCATCAGCGGCAATCATCGAAAAATTATCACGGAAGACCGACTCTGTGCCCGTCCAATTTTTTCGTCGGAAAGCTTCGCCAGCATCGAAGGTGAGCCTCCTCCCCTTCCTCTCTTCTCTTCCTTTCTTCCTGTGCTCGTGTGCACGATCGCCGGTGATCGGAGTCATTGAATTTTGTTGCAGAAGAAACTTCTATTTTTGCCCTCTTTTCTTCATTTTTCCGACGTCGGTGGTCACTGTCGACCACTGGTTTGGTCCCTTCGGGCTATGGGATCGTCATCCCCTTGTCGCCGGCCACCACCATGCCAGCTGTGGCCCTTGGTCGACCGAGCAAAGGAGGGGACCACACGGTCCCCTGTTTCGGCCCAAGTTAAGCCCAAGAAGAAGAAAAGAAAAAGAAGAAGAAGAAGGAAAAGAAAAGAAAAAGAAAAGAAAAAGAAAAAGAAAAGAAAAGAAAAGAAAAAAATAGAAAAAAAATAGACTCTCTTTTCTCTCTCTCCCACTTCTCTCTCTTCTTCTCTGTCTAATTTCTCTTTCTCTCTCTACTTTCTCTCTCTAGATTATTTCTCTCTCCTAAGATTTTTTAGAATTTTGAGAAGAATGATGATGAATTTAAATGATCCTAGTGATGGATTTTTGATCTGTGATCGCCAAACGGTATACCAGCACCCACTTTGATCAGATCAAGTACTTTTAGATTTTATTTTTCATGATTTTATTGAATTATCTACATGATAATTTCAGCATGATTTGATCTGATCGATCGGATTTATTGAATCATATCATCTGAAGAGTCCAAGATGAATTTTCTCTCTCTAAAATTTTTTCTCTCTAAAATTATTTCTCTCTCTTCATCGATTTATCAATGAGGATTTTTTTTAATATTTTTGATCTGATGAAGAATCCTGATCTATGATTGTCGAGCAGTGTACTAGCACCCACCTTGATCAAATCAAATATCTTTAGATTTTATCACCCATAATTCTATTGAATTATTCATGTGGTAATTTTAGCATGAATTGATTAATTTATCTTCATCAGATCAATTGAATTTGTTGAACTGTATCATCTAATTAGTACAGATTCATCTTCATAAATTTTTCTCTCTAAAATTGTATTTCTCTAGAAGTTTATTTTTTTAAAATTTATCAAGAAAAAAAATTTTATTTTGATGAGTTTGAGTGATGATGAGTTTGAATGATTTTAGTGAAAGCATCCTGATCCGTGGTTGTCAGGTAGTATGCCAGCACCTTGATCAAACCATGAATCCTTAGATTTGATCATCCATGATCTTGATCTAGCCATGACTTAATTAGATCATGTTGATCGCATCAATCGAGATGTTAGACTATGGCATCTGATTAATTCGAATTGTACCTCTGAATTCTCTCTCCTCTGATTTTCTCTCTCTACTTGATTTTATAAAACCAATGAAAAAATCTCGATCCTATCACTTCGAATCTGATTTGATCTGATAGTCAAATTTTGGATCATTTATGTCTAAATTAGATTTCGATTAGATGCAATTAGATGATCGAATCCAATCTAAACCGTTGAAATATGGTATTCATATTCTTTCTAATTATTGAAATTGATCCTATATAGGATTGTGGATGTTTGATCATGGGATATCGCGATATGATCTATGAACAAAATTTTTGAAAAAAAAATTATAGAATTATGTAAATTTATTAGAATGTGTTCGAAGTAAGTAATGTTTCACTTTTTCTAAATTTATTGACAAATTATAATGTACTTTTCTGACATGATTTGTGAAACGATGCATGAATTGGATGAATGATATTTTATTATGAAAATATCATATTTTGATATGTTATGATGAAGCATTATTGAACATATTGATTTCATGATGTATTATATTGATTTATTTCGATACTATATGATTATATATTTTTTTATTGAAATTAGAATATAAAACATGATTTATGAAGAATTCTGATATAAGAACAATATGAATTGACAACCTGACTATATAAAAGACCCCGCCAATGGGGGTATATACGTTAGCAATTGATTTATCCTGAGAATTTATATCGTCAGAGAGACCAACGACAAACTGTCAGAGAGACTAGCAGTTCCGAAAGACTTTGCTGCCAGATGATTCGCAGCTCACCGTAAGAGGATACGTGGTGTTATGATCCTGTCATAAAAAAATATGGTCATAGCTCATGGTTGATGAAAAGAATTTAAGAATGAAAGAAATTAAAATCTTGAAAGAAACTCAAATTTTGAAAAAGAAAAAATTTGGCATGAACTATATTGCATAATCAAAATTGATTTCAAATTGATGAACTCTATATGCTTATTTTCTATAAATGATTATTTACTTTAATGCCTGATAAAATTTGTTGAAAGTGATCATTACTTACTGGACTGTCTAGCTCATTATCTCCTATTTTACTATTTTTACAGATATTGAGGAATTAAGATGATACAAGATATGAATGGAAGAGTGATCAGAAGCAGAATCTCTATACTTTTATTTTAGGTTGAAAATCTTGTTGAATTTGATGTAAGGCCTATGAATTATTGTTGAATTTATTGAGATATTAAAAAAGAAATTTAGATCGTTATATTTTGAATTTAAATTGTTGACTAATTATTCTGCTGTCATTTTAGGATAGCATGATAAGATGCCTTGCATGCTTATGAGAAGAGTTTTTATGAGTATGCGGCGGTTGCCATGATCCTCAATTCACAATCTCAAATCGGGGGCGTGACAATTAAAGTGGTATTAGAGCATTAATGGATGAACTAAGATGTGTATAGAATGAGTGTCAGTGGATAGACACTAGGGACATTATGGTGTAGATCTTTGATGATTGAAGTGAGAGAAATCTTTATAATTTTTGATTAAACATTGAGATTATGTATGAAAAGATCACAAGAGATTATGACATATAGAGTTTGAAATATGATGGATGATCTATGGATTACGATATGATTAGTTAGATTTTGATCGAAAGTAATCACAAAAGATTGATATAAAATTTTATTGTGCATTGCGGTTATTAATTTGATCATTGATTATTCAAGTGAATCATAAGCTCAAATTCGATACAAGGATAATACTATGATATTACTTCTAGTTGAGAAGTTGACTATTATTGGCAAGATAAAGATTTAATGATAAAATGTTGTTTCAGGATGGACTAAAAAAATCTTTTATGATGCTTGATTGGAATATTTATCGAAATTGAACTTGGTATGTGGATCATATACAAAGTGGCATATTAGGATGAATGCATATTTGGAGATATTGCAAAGAAACCTATTTGTTATTGATGAAATAGATTATGAGATTGTAGGATATTCATTGTACTGAAATCTTTAATCATCATCCTTGGATCTAAATAATAGATCTTATTTATGTCTTTTGGAGACTACAAGATGTGTATGAAATTTTAATTTAAAGATTTTGTATCTAAGTTGATCAAGGAATTTTTTGATATTATTGTTGAGGTTGTTAATGAAAAAAAACTGATATCTTTATATTAAGATAAAAGATCTGATTTATATTTTTTCGAGATTATGGGACCCTTGTGAATTTATAGTTTAGAAATTTTGGATTTAGGAATTTATATGGAGTTCTTTTACTTTTGTTAATGAGGTCCCTGATTGAATCTATTAAGCAGAGAATTATTTTTTTTAAGATTGTATGATTGTTATGAAAGGATACTTGATAGATATTGAAGATTCTGATGATAGAAACTTTAGAAAAAAATAATGATATAAAATTCTTATATATTCTTATTATGTTCTAACTCAATAGAGCATCGAAAGATTTTCTCATTGATTTGACTTATAAGAATTTTGATTTGAAATTATCGAATTGAATTGATATGAGAATTAAGATTTGATTCATATTGATTATAGTAGACCTATATGATGATTTTGAATGTGATATTGGACTCAAGGGTTAATCAAGATTATTATACACCAGTAAAAGTATGAATGAGAATCGAAAGTTAATCTTTGACTTCAATTAAAATTTAAAAAATTTAGATCTCTTCTATTGATAAGATAAAGAAATAATTTGATCAAAATTTTTTGGTGAACTTAAAAAATTTTGATTGTTAGAACAGAGTGCGCAGCGGAAGCATGGTGATCTGGATTATTTTGAGTAAGTCAGGAATGTTGATTCTTTGAGTTAAAAAATCATGATAGATGATATGGTTTGATATAAAAAATTTATTGATATTAAAAAGAATAATATTTTAAAATTTGAAATTATTTGGATATCCTAATGTAATTTTTAAAAGTAGTGCTTCCACCTACTGTGCTAAAAAAATATTTTGCATCCTAATTCTATAGGATGAGTGGACTCTTGATTTTTTGATTTTAGATTTAGAATATTTAGAGATAAATTTTCTCTATCCTAGAATTGAATTTTAAAAATTTTTATTTATTAGAAAGAATTTGAGATTATTTATCGAATAATAATTTTGATCTTAAATTATTATACTCAAATATTTATCTCCAGGGTATAATAAAATTTGAAGTTTGAACTCTTTTGATCATTATTATTTCTCTGACTGAATGAAAAAGATTGAGGTTATCTATTGATATTGACGATTGTTCTACAAAAGATAGATTGGAGTTATTTATAATTTAATTTGATAATGAATCGATTAATTAAGAGTAGTTAATGTTTAGATAAATAAAATTGATATACTTACTTAGAATAGAGATATTGATTTTGATTATAAAAAAAATAATTTTGATTTAGATCAACTTTTGAGTTATTGATTTTTCTTATGGAATGACTTAATGATAAAATTTGCTTCAAGAATTAGAATATTTAAGAGTTTGAGGGTTTGAGTAAGAAAATTTTGATGACTAGAAATAGTGGTTTTGATTCTAATCAACACCGGTAATATTGATCTTTTCTTATGAAATGACTTAATGATGAAGTTGCATCGAGAATTAAAATATCAAAAGTTCGAGAATGAGATTGAAATGATAAATCTTCAACCTTTGAAAGCACGAATAAGAGAAAATATTTTTGAATTTTGATTGATTGGGATGTCATTGTATGATTCATATAAGTATGCTTTTTTATCTTATGATGGGTTGAAATTAAGAGTGGTTAATATTTTAAAAAAATAAATAAATAAATGATGATGATAAATAAAATTTTATTCAAAAATTAAGATATTGATTTTCTTCTATTTACAAGAGATAGATTTGATTTTGATCTAGTTATGAGGTATTGAACATTATTTTATAGGGAATGAGAGCATAATTTCTAAATCTTGAAATATTAAAAATCTTTGATATGTTGGTCTTGATAAATAAGAAAATAAATGGTTCCATTTCATATCAATATTTGATGTATTGACTTATTCCTTATAAAATGATTTAAGAATGAATTTTATATCAAGAATTAGAATTTTGAAATATTTGAGGATGAGATTCAAGTAAGAAACTATGAAGACACAAGCAAGAAAAATTTTGAGGACGAAATTTCTTTTAGAGGGGAAGAATGTTATAGCCCGGCCCAATTAGGCCTTTTAAACCCAGCCCACAAAGCCCAAACGAAAAAAAAAAAGAGGAAGGGAAAACAGAGGAGAAGACTTCCTTCGGGAGTCTTCTTCCTCCTTTCACTGGCTCCCAACCGGAGTCGGAAAGAGCCCCCTCCAGCTTTATTTAAGGAGGGGATCCCTTCTCTCTCTCTTCCACTAAAAATCCCAAAGTCCATCAACGACAATTGTCGGAAAATCATCGTGGAAGACCGACTCTGTGGCCGTCCAATTTTCTCATCGGAAAGCTTCGCCGGCGTCGAAGGTGAGCCTCCTCCCCTTCCTCTCTTCTCCTCCTTTCTTCCCGTGCTCGTGTGCACGATCACCGGCAACTAGAGTCATCGGATTTTATTGCGGAAGAAACCTCTATTTTTGCCCTCTTTTCTTCATTTTTTCGATGTCGGTGGTCACCGCCGACCACCGGTTTGGTCCCTCCGGGCCATGGGATCGTCGTCCCCTTGTCGTCGGCCACCGCCATGCCGGCTGCGGCCCTTGGTCGGTCGAGCAAAGGAGGGGACGACACGGTCCCCTGTTTCGGCCCAAGTTAAGCCTGGGAAGAAGAAAAGAAAAAGAAGAAGAAGAAGAAGGAAAAGAAAAGAAAAAGAAAAGAAAAAGAAAATAAAAAGAAAAAGAAAAGAAAAAAAAGAAGAAGAAAAATAGAAAAAAAATAGACTCTCCTCTCTCTCCCTCTCTTCTTCTCTCTCTTTTTCTCTCTCTAATTTCTCTTTCTCTCTCTACTTTCTCTCTCTAGATTATTTCTTTCTCCTAAAATTTTTTTATAATTTTTAAAAGAATGATGATGAATTTCAATGATTCTAGTGATGGATTTTTGATCTGTGATCGTCGGATGGTACATCGACACCCACTTTGATCAGATCAAGTACTTTTAGATTTTATTTTTCATGATTTTATTGAATTATCTACATGATTATTTTAGCATAATTTGATCTGATCGATCGGATTTATTGAATCATATCGTCTGAAGAGTCCAAGATAAATTTTCTCTCTCTAAAATTTTCTCTCTCTAAAATTATTTCTCTCTCTTGATCGATTTATCAATGAAAATTTTTTTTTAATATTTTTGATCTGATGAAAAATCTTGATCTATGATTATCGAGCAGCGTACTAGCACCCACCTTGATCAGATCAAATATCTTTAGATTTTATCATCCATAATTCTATTGAATTATCCATGTGGTAATTTCAGCATGAATTGATTATTTTATCTTGATCAGATCAATCAAATTTATTGAACCGTATTGTCTAATTAGTATAGATTCATCTCATAAATTTCTTTCTCTAGAATTATATTTCTTTAGAAGTTTATTTTTTTAGAATTTATCAAGAAAAAAATTTTATTTTGATGAGTTTGATTGATGATGAGTTTGAATGATTCTAGTGAAAGTATTCTGATTCGTGGTTGTCAGGTAGTATGCCAGCACCTTGATCAGATCATGAATCTTTAGATTTGATCATCCATGATCCTAATCTAGCCATGACTTAATTAGATCGTGTTGATCATATCAATCGAGATGTTAGACTATGGCATCTGATTAATTCGAATTATACCTCTGAATTCTCTCTCCTCTGATTTTCTCTCTCTACTTGATTTTATAAAATCAATGAAGAAACCTCGGTCCTATCACTTCGAATATAATTTGATCTGATAGTCAAATTTTGGATCATTTATGTCCTAATTAGATTTTGATTAGATGCAATTAGATGATCGAACCCAATCTAAACCGTTGAAATATGATATTTATATTCTTTCTAATTATTGAAATTGATCATGTATAGGATTGTGAATGTTTGATCATGGGATATCGCGATATGATCTACGAACAGAATTTTTTAAAAAAAAATTTATAGAATTATGTAGATTTATTGGAATGCATTCGAGGTAAGTAATGTTTCACTTTTTTTAGATTTATCGATAAATTATAATATATTTTTCTAACATGATTTGTGAAACGATGCATGAATTGGATGAATGATATTTTATTATAAAAATATCATATTTTGATATGTTATGATGAAGCATGATTGAACATATTAATTTCATGATGTATTATATTAATTTATTTCGATACTACATGATTATATATTTTTTTATTAAAATTAGAATATAAAACATGATTTATGAAGAATTCTGATATAAGAATAATATGAATTGACAATCTGACTATGTAAAGGACCCCACCAATGGGGGCATATATGTTGGCAATTGATTTGTCCTGAGAATTTATGTCGTCAGAGAAACCGACGACAAACCATCAGAGTGACCAGTGGTTCCGAAAGACTTTGCTGTCAGATGATTCGCAGCTCACCGCAAGAGGATACGCGGTGTTATGACCCTGCCACAGGAGAAATATGGTTATAGCTCATGATTGATGAAAAGAATTTAAGAATGAAAGAAATTAAAATCTTGAAAGAAACTTGAATTTTGAAAAAGAAATAAATTTGGCATGAACTATATTGCATAATCGAAATTGATTTCAAATTGATGAACTCTATATGCTTATTTTTTTATAAATGATTATTTACTTTAATACCTGATAAAATCTGTTGAAAGTGATCATTACTTACTGGGCTGTCTAGCTCATTATCTCTTATTTTACTATTTTTATAGATATTGAGGAATTAAGATGATACAAGATATAAATGGAAGAGTGATCAGAAGCAGAATATCTATACTTTTATTTTAGGTTGAAAGTCTTATTTAATTTGATGTAAGGCCTATGAATCATTGTTGAATTTATTGAGATATTAAAGAAGAAATTTAGATCATTATGTTTTAGATTTAAATTATTGACTAATTATTCCGCTGTTATTTTAGGATAGCATGATAAGATGCCTTGCATGCTTATGGAAAGAGTTTTTATGAGTATGCGGTGGTTGCCATAACCCTCTATTCACAATCTCGGATCGGGGTGTGACAATTAAAGTGGTATTAGAGCATTAGTGGATGAACTAAGATGTGTATAGAATGAGTGTCAGTGGATAGACACTAGAGACATTATGGTGTAGATCTTTGATGATTGAAGTGAGAGAAATCTTTATAATTTTTTATTAAACATTGAGATTATGTATGAAAAGATCACAAGAGATTATGATATATAGAGTTTGAAATATGATGGATAATCTATGGATTACGATATGATTATTTAGATTTTGATCGAAAATAATCACAAAAGGATTGATATAAAATTTTATTGTGCATTATGGTTATTAATTTGATCATTGATTATTCAAATGAATCGTAAGCTCAAATTCGATACAAGGGTAATACTATGATATTACTTCTAGTTGAGAAGTTGACTATTATTGGCAAAATAAAGATTTGATAATAAAATATTGTTCCAGGATGGACTAAGAAAGTCTTTTATGATGCTTGATTGGAATATTTTTCGAAATTGAACTTGGTATGTGGATCATATACAAAGTGGTATATTAGGATGAATGCATATTTGGAGATATTGCAAAGAAGCTTATTTCTTATTGATGAAATGGATTATGAGATTGTAGGATATTCATTGTACTAAAATTTTTAATCATCATCCTTAGATCTAAATAATAGATCTTGTTTATGTCTTTTGGAGACTACATGATGTGTATGAAATTTTAATTTAAAGATTTTGTATCTAAGTTGATCAAGGAATTTTCTAATATTGTTGTTGAGGTTGTTAATGAAAAAAAATTGATATCTTTATATTAAGATAAAAGATCTGATTTATATTTATTCGAGATTATGGGACCCTTGTGAATTTATAGTTTAGAAATTTTGGATTTAGGAATTTATATGGAGTTCTTTTACTTTTGTTAATGAGGTCCCTGATTGAATCTATTAAGCAGAGAATTAATTTTTTTTAAGATTGTATGATTGTTATGAAAGGATACTTGATAGATATTGAAGATTCTGATGATAGAAACTTTAGAAAAAAATAATGATATGAAATTCTTATATATTCTTATTATGTTCTAACTCAATGGAGCATCGAAAGATTTTCTCATTGATTTGATTTATAAGAATTTTGATTTGAAATTATCGAATTAAATTGATATGAGAATTAAGATTTGATTTATATTGATTATAGTAGACCTATATGATAATTTTGAATGTGATATTGGACTCAAGGGTTAATCAAGATTATTATACACCAGTAAAAGTATGAATGAGAATCGAAAGTTAATCTTTGACTTCAATTAAAATTTAAAAAATTTAAATCTCTTCTATTGATAAGATAAAGAAATAATTTGATCAAAATTTTTTGGTGAACCTAAGAAATTTTGATTGTTAGAACAGAGTGCGCAGCGGAAGCATGGTGATCTGGATTATTTTGAGTAAGTCAAAAATGTTGATTCTTTGAGTTAAAAAATCATGATAGATGATATGGTTTGATATAAAAAATTTATTGATATTAAAAAGAATAATATTTTAAAATTTTGAAATTATTTTGGATATCCTAATGTGATTTTTAAAAGTAGTGCTTCCACCTACTATGCTAAAAAAATATTTTGCATCTTAATTCTATAGGATGAGTGGACTCTTGATTTTTTGATTTTAGATTTAGAATATTTAGAGATAAATTTTTTCTATCCTAGAATTGAATTTTAAAATTCTCTATTTATTAGGAAGAATTTGAGATTATTTATCGAATAATGGGAAGAGTTTCTATGAGTATGCAGCGGTTGCCATGACCCTCGATTCACAATCTCGAGTCGGGGGTGTGACAGATATAAATAATTTTTTCAAAAAAAAAAAAAAAAAAAGAGGAACGTAAATTAACACCAACATATATGCTTTGTTCTTGTTTTCTTATAGCCTCTCAAGGATGGTGGGGTTGCTGCCTAATCTTTCCCCAGTCCGTGCATCGATGCTCTTCCGCTCTCTGTAATATAATCCAACAGGAGGACAACTACAAAGCAACTCAAGCTAGAATTTTACATCCACTCGCCATTCAAGAGTTTATATTGAAAGTGAGCAATGTTCATATCCAAATAGTGGGAATATGATTTTGTTGCGGCCAATCGCCTCGTCGCCCGATCGCCGGGAAGCGTGCACCTGCAAAAGGAAGTCCACACTGACCGGAGGCGGCTCCGGTGGGGACCCTCCGACGGTCAAGTCAGAGAGGTGACTGGGCAACAGTGAAATGCAGACAGAGAGCTCTGAGAGGGAGAGAGAGAGAGAGAGAGGGGCGAGCCTGCGTATGTGGGAGAGACGGGCGGATCGATCCCTTGCACTGTTGCCTTCCCCGATATATATAGTGGAGCACGGTATGGCGCCATCATTAATGGCGCGGACAAGTGAGGAACTGTCAACTCACTGTGGACTGTCAGAGCCGCCGTGAAAATGTCACGTCGCCGTGTAGCCGTCTAATCACCAGGGTTGACCCGGTTCTCGGCGGGACAATGCCCCTAGGTGACCGTGCCGCATGTCCGTGTCAGAGCTGACAACGTCTGGCGGCCGTACGGCGGTTGGTGGAGTCGGCCGACCCAGGGTCGGTGGCCAGCAGAGTGGCGTCGGACTCCTCCGTCGGTTGGGAATGGACCGTGGAATGGCCGCAGTTAGCCGCTGATGGCGTCCGTCGGCCTGTCGCCCGACTTACGATCGGCCAGGCAGAGTCGTCCGTCGGGCCGTCGGTTAGTCGGCCGGGCTGCCCGGTCGGGCCCTCCGATAGTCGGTCGGTCGGGCTGCCAGACGGTCGGGCCCTCCGATAGACGGTCGGTCGGTCGGTGGGTATCCCCCAACAGTTGCCCCCCTCCACTCCCAAGTCGGGTGGAGAGCTGGTCGATGCCTTCATTCGGGTAGCAAGGCCGGACGACTGGGAGTGGATTTGTCGCATGTGCAGATCCGACCGTACCGCCGGCTGATCCGTTGTCAGACATCTCGCGAATCCCAGTGATCCGAACGTCTAGTCGATGCCGGAAGTAGCGCCGGCATCAGGTGTCAGACGCCACGTCTTGTCGTTGTCAGCCGTCACGTCGGTGCCAGAAGATCGGGTGCCGGACGATACGGCGTCAGTCGATCGGATATTCGGCGCCGATCGTGGATGAGGCGTCCCATCGGGAACGCGGACCAGCGCGGGCGGCCGACTGCGGAGCCAACCCCCGCGCGCCGCGTGTCAAGGTGGTTGGCCGGCGCCCGCTCCGGCATTTAATGCAGGCGGTGCGGGCGTCCCGGGGCGAAGCGCGCCGAATCCTTAGCCAACCGGCGGGCGCCACGCGTCGCGCATCTGGAGGACCTTGGTCGGCGCGGGAGCATCTCGGCCGCCGGTCGGCCCTATATATATAGGACCTCCCGGACCCTGACCCACATTTGCCATTTGCTGGGAAAACTCTGTCCGGGCGATTTCTCGGTCGTCGCGGGCAGAGCTCTTCTCTACTTCCGGAGGGTCCATCGGGTTCGTGGTCCTCCTTCCCCTTCTTGCTTTCTTCCCTCCTTTCCTTTCTTTCGGTTCCTGCACAATGACCAGGAAACCGACTCAGGGAGCTCGGTCGGGGAACCCGACCGACGACACCCGATCGGCTCCGGAAGATGAGGCCTCCTCGCTTTCGGGGCCGAACGTCGATCAGCTTCGGGAGCACTATCGCATCCCGGAGCAGTTTCGGCTCTATGCTCCAGGGGCCGGCGGTCGGGTCAACAACCCTCCGCCCGGCGACCTGGGGCTGTATGTTGAGGACCTTCGTGCGGGTCTTCGACTTCCGATTCCGGAGTTCGTCCGAAATCTGCTTGATTACTACGGACTCTGTCCGGCGCAACTGGCGCCGAACTCTGTCCGGCTAATCATTTCTTTCGCGCTGTTGTGTCAGCTCTTGCCGACCAACCCCCGCGTTTCCCTCTTCCGGGCCTTCTTCGTGCTCCGACCCCACCCTAAGGCCCGAGGGTGGTGGCTCTTCAACCCCCGGAAGGGTCTTGCCTTCATAACCGGTCTTCCATCGTCCATTCATGGATGGAAGAACCAGTTTTTCTTTGTTTCCTCTTCCTCCTCTTGGGGCTTTCCTTCTCGCTGGGGTGTACCCCGAACTGAGGCCAACGACAACAGTCGGGTCGACGTGGACGACCGGGAGGACTTCCACCGACTCAAAGACATGTTGGTCCCGAAGCAGAGGGAGCTTGTTACCGAGCAAGCTCTCTATGATGCCGGCCTGAGTCTGGTCCCCCGAATAGGTATCGCCCGATTCCTCAGCTTTTCTTTTTGTTCGGCTTTAGGGTAGTTCTGGTCCGGCCTTTAACAGTGGTCGATTTTGCAGGGACACCGCCGAGGATGAGGCCGACCGACGCCGAAATTCGTCAGTTTGCCGCCACGAGGAAGAGGCCAGCGTCGGGGGCAGGCCCTTCGCGCCCTTCCAAGAGACCAGCCCCGGTCCCGCCAACCGTGGAAGCGTCGGCGACCGAGGGGTCGGAGCCGATTATAGCCCTCGCGGCTCCGACCGTCCGAGTCGAGGAGAGGCCGACCGAGGAAGTGGCCGAAGGAGTGTCGGCGGTTTCGCCGCCGCGGGTGGAGCCGGATGTCGTTCGGGAAGCCGAACATCGTCCGGAGGCGTCCGCTGGCGCAACGGGGGGCGCCGGGTCGAACTCCAGCGTCCCATCGCTGCCAGCCCCGTCGGTCGGGGCAGCTGATCGGGGGAAAGCCCCGATGGAGCCCTCGGAGGAGGAGAGATCAATGCCCCCCAGCGCATACTACCCCGAGGGTGCATCGGCCTTGGCCGATCACAACCTTGCGAGGAGGTTGTGCCAGGGGATCCTCCTCCCTACCGACGTTCAGTCGTTGCGATCTCGGCAGGTGACCGAGATGCTGTCGCGGTTCTACCCGTCGATGGTGGAGGTAAGCTTTGCGTCACCTTTTCCCTTAAAAATTTTTGCTTGCCACATAATTCTGACAAAGCCTTTTTTCCGTCGGCAGCTGATCTTCACCATGTCCGAGTTGGAGGCCGGATACCGAAGGTTCGGCGACGTTCGGGCAGCCTTCAAGGAAAGGTCGGCGGCGGCCGAGGCCGAAAGAACGATGCTAGTCGACCAACTACAGGAGTCGGTCGACCGGGAGGCCAAGTTAACGGACGAGGTCTCCCGGCTTATGGCCGAACTGAAGTCGGCCAAGAAGGAGGCCAAGCACAAAGGTCGGGTCGTGCGTCGTCTTCGACGCGAACGGGACAGTGCCACCTCCGAACTCCAAGGGGAACGCGAGCAACTTCGGGTCAGCCTGGGGAAGCTCGCGGAAACCGAAGAGGACTTGTCCATCGCCCAAATCGACGCCGAAATTGCCAGGGCCGAGGCGGAGTTGGCGAAGGAGGAGCTGGCCCACGTTGAGGACGAGGCACGATCGGCGAGGGAGTCGGCCGACCGTGCGGTTGAGGACTTCCGGGCCTCCGACCGGTTCAAGGAGGAGATGCTCGAATCGGGCTTCGCCTCCTACCGGGTCGGGTTCGAAGATGGTCGGGATGCCGTCCATGCCTTGTACCCGGAGGTGGACGTCAGCCGAGTCGCGCCGCTACTCGCCGAAGAGGACGGAACCGAAGAGGAGGCCGACCATCTGTCGGAAGACATCATCCCAACGGAGGAAGCCGTCCCGGAGCAGGAGCCGACCGGAGGTCCCTTGCCGACTGAAGGACATCCTTCTGCCGCCGACCCAGCGCCGCTTATGGTCGAGACGCCGATTCTTCCCGATCCTCCGTCGGTCGAAGAGATTATCCAGGACGAATGATCGGTCCAGCCGATTGTCTTCCTTTTGTTTCTTTTTGAAAATACATGTAATCGGCTTCGGCCCGACTTTGTAATTCCTTTTAATCAATGAATGAAATTGTCTTCTTTTTTGCTTCTTGTTTGTAATGTTTCTTATCGCTGTAATGTCGAACCCTAGTCGCCAACTTAGGGAAGTCGCCAACTCGGGTAAGTCGGTAGGACTTAACCAGCTTGTACAGCTCCGAAGTAGTCGCTATTCGGGCGCATCTGTTAAGTCGGGATCCGATCGAACCTGGTAAGGTTCGGTAGTCGGACTTCCGTAGATGCGTTCAGTCGAACATCGACCGGCGCAGTGTCGGGGGAGCGATAGTAAGTCGGATCCCCAAGCTCTTGCGTCGGGTTCTCATGTCCTTCGACAGACGGTGGCAAACCGAGTGTCGTTCAGCCGGCCGCAGGTCGGTCGGCGAGTAGTGGGTGCGACTAAGGTCGCGTCATGTGATAGACGGTGGTAAGCCGAATATCCCTCGACCGGCCGTAGCCTGGTCGGAATGTCGCGGCAACAGCCGCGTGGGCTTTTAGCCTTTCTTCGGTCGGGGCCCGATCGATCAGTCGACCGATGGATTCTGCCCGAAAATTCGACCGTAGAAGGAGTACAAACTCCCGTCATCGTAGATGCATCGGTCCGAGTAAGGGGCCGATGTGTCGTCGGTTCCAGGTCCGCGTCGATGCGTCGGGGCTGAGCGCCGATCAGTAGTCGAAGAGTTAGAACTCCGATTTTTCAAACTGAACTTGTATTCCGATGATTGAATTACAGAATTCACTGGTAATACAGCTTCAAGTTGTCGGCGTTCCAAGTCCGGGGAATGGTTTTTCCCTCAAGGGTTTCCAGCCGATAGGCTCTCGGCCCGAAGGTGTCAGCAACCTTGTAGGGTCCTTCCCAGTTGGGAGCCATCTTCCCTTGGTCCAAGGGCTTCGACACCTCCGCCTTCCTCAAGACTAGGTCGCCAGGTTTAAAGAGCTTTGGTCTGACCTTGGCGTTGTAGTACCGGACGACCCTCTGTGGGTATGAGGCCATTCGGATTTGAGCCTCATCTCGCAGTTCGGGGAGGAGGTCTAGGTCGGCCCTCCGGCTTTCGGAGTTGTCCGGCTCGCGGTACTGCTCGACCCTTGAAGATGGCAGGCCAATCTCGAGCGGGATCATAGCTTCTGTCCCGTAGGCCAAACTGAACGGCGACTCCCCGGTCGGGATACGGGGGGTCGTTCGGTAAGCCCATAGGACGGAGCCCAGCTCGTCGACCCAGAGACCTTTGGCTTCGTTCAGTCGGGTCTTGAGTCCATGGAGCAAGGTTCGGTTCGTCACCTCGACCTCGCCATTGGACTGTGGGTGCCCGACTGAAGTTAGTCGATGACGGATGTGGAACCTGGCGCAGAAGTCCTTGAAGTCTTGGTTGTCGAATTGCCGCCCGTTGTCGGTGATGATGGTGTGCGGCAATCCAAACCTGAAGATGATGGACTTTTGGACGAAGTCCTCCATCTTCCGCTCGGTGATCTGCGCCAAGGGCTCAGCCTCGACCCACTTCGTGAAGTAGTCGATGGCGACAACGATGAACTTCCTTTGGCCCGACGCCGGTGGGAAGGGGCCGAGAATATCGACTCCCCACTGAGCGAAGGGCCACGGAGCGACAATGGGAGCGATTTGGCTGGCCGGTTGGCGCTGAATATTGGCATACTTTTGGCATGGCTCGCACCTTCGGACCAACTCTGCCGCATCCTTTCTCATGGTCGGCCAGTAGTAGCCCCGTCGCAAGACCTTGAAGGCTAAGGACTTGCCCCCCAAGTGATTCCCACAAATTCCTTCGTGAACCTCTCGGAGAGCGTAGTCGGCGTCGGTCGGTCCCAAACACCTGAGCAGAGGGAGGGAGAACGACCTCTTGTAGAGTCGGCCGTCCATGATCACATATTGTGACGCCGACCATCGGAGTCGCTTGGCCTCCGCGGGATCTTTGGGACTGGTCCCGTCGGACAAGTACCGGACGATCGGGTCCATCCAACTTGGTTCGGACGTTAGCTGCTGCACTTCTTCGACCCGATCAATGCTCGGCTGTTGGAGGTTTTCGACAAACGTCCGACCCAAAGAATCATAGGCCGACGTTGCCAATCTGGAGAGAGCATCGGCACGAGCGTTCTCCGTCCTGGGGATGTGGGAGATCTCGAAATACTCGAGTCGGGCCACGAGATCCTTTACCTTCTGAAGATACTTGATCATGGTCGGATCTCGCGCCTCGAAGTCGCCCTTGACCTGCCCCACGATCAGCTGAGAGTCGGAGAATGCCCGGAGGCTGTCGACGCCCAATTCCTTCGCCATCCTCAAGCCCGCGAGGAGTGCCTCGTATTCGGCTTGATTGTTGGAGGCCTTGAAGTCGAACCGGAGGGCGTATTCGGTGACTACCCCGTCCGAGTTCGTGAGCAGGAGCCCGGCCCCGCTTCCCTGAGCGTTGGAGGCTCCGTCGATGTGAAGTACCCAGGTGGAGATCGGGTCCCGCTCAGAGACCGAATCTCGTCCCGGGCCTTCCGCTCCCGACCCTTTGTCGGTCGTCGGGCATTCGGCGATGAAGTCGGCCAAGACCTGAGCCTTCAAGGCAGGCCTCGGTCGGTACTGAATGTCGAACTCGCTGAGCTTCATTGCCCACTTAGCGAGTCGTCCGGATGTGTCGGGTCGGCGCAGTACGGCCCTCAGGGGCTGGTTGGTGAGTACCACGATGGCGTGGGCCTGGAAGTATGGGCGGAGCCGTTGCGCGGAGACGGTCAGGGCGAAGACCATCTTTTCCGTCTCCGAGTATCTGGCTTCGGCGCCGTGGAGCACTTTGCTGATGTAGTAGATGGGCTGATGGGTTCGGCATTCGTTTTTCTGAACGAGCACCGAACTGATCGCCTCAGCAGATGTAGCCAAGTAGAGATACAAGGTCTCCCCGATCTGCGGCTTTACGAGCAGCGGCGGGGAAGCCAAGTACCTCTTCAGGTCTTCAAAGGCCTGTTCGCACTCATCCGACCAAGAGAAACCATTCGCCTGGCGCAAGATTTTGAAGAACGGGAGGCACCTTTCAGCTGATCGGGAAATGAATCGGCTAAGAGCGACGATTCTCCCGTTCAGTTGTTGGACCTCCTTCTTGGTGTTTGGATGACGCATGGCGAGGATCGCCTCTATCTTCTCAGGGTTGGCCTCGATCCCTCTCCGAGAAACGAGGAATCCGAGGAACTTCCCCGAGGTTACCCCGAAGGCACATTTGGTCGGATTGAGCTTCATTCGGTGTCGTCGAAGGGTGCGGAAGGTCTCCTCGAGATCCTGAACATGGTCCGGGATCTGCGTGCTCTTCACCAGCATGTCGTCCACATACACTTCCATGTTGCGGCCGATCTGGTCTTTGAAGACCTTATTGACGAGTCGCTGGTAGGTGGCACCGGCGTTCTTCAATCCAAAGGGCATCACCCTGTAGCAGTAGAGGCCCTTGGGGGTCACGAACGCGGTGTGCTCCTCGTCTTCAGGCACCATCCGGATCTGATTGTACCCGGCGAAGGCGTCCATGAAGCTGAGCAGTCGAAATCCGGACGTCGCATCCACCAGCTGGTCGATCTTTGGGAGTGGAAAGCTATCCTTCGGGCATGCTCGGTTGAGGTCGGTGTAGTCGATACAGATCCTCCACTTCCCGTTGGCTTTCTTGACCATGACGACATTGGCGAGCCAATCGGGATACGTGGATTCGCGAATGAAGCCCGCTTCGAGCAGCTTGTCCACTTCCTCGTCGATGGCCTTTTGCCTTTCTGGGGCGAAGGACCTTTTCTTCTGCCTCACCGGTTTCATCGTCGGATCGATGTTGAGTCGGTGAGTCATTATTTCCGGAGGGATGCCCGACATATCAGCTGCCGACCATGCGAATATGTCGGCGTTGGCCGTCAGGAGCTCCGCCAGTCGGTGGCGTTCGGCGTCGGGCAATTGAGACCCGACCCAAACTTTTCTGTCGGGATTTTCTCCTATCGGGATCGCCTCGAGCTGCTCGACCGGCGAACCCCGCTCTTCCTCCTCCCGTTGATCCAGTTTGTCGATTGTCAGGGGATCCTTTGTTTCGTTGCTTTGGGCGGAGATTTGAAAGCATCGTCGGGCGAGCTGTTGATCTCCGCGCATCTCCCCGACTCCGTTTCTGGTCGGGAATCGAACAAGGAGATGGTACGTCGAGATGATCGCCCTGAGAGCGTTCAGTCCGGGTCGCCCGAGTATGGCATTGTAGGCCGAAGGGACTTGGACGACCGCGAAGATGAGGGAGACCGTGCTTTGCCGTGGTTCGGTACCGACCGTCACGGGCAGGGTGATTTCTCCTTCTGTCGTGACGGTGCCTCCGGCAAAGCCGATCAAGGGCGTGGAGACCCCACTAAGTCGATCCGTCGGTAGTCGCATTCGGGAGAAGGTCGAGTAAAACAAAACATTTGTCGAACTTCCATTATCAACAAAAATTCGTTTTACATCGTAATTGGCTATTGTCGCCGACACAACAACAGCATCGTCGTGGGGAGTCTGGATGCCCCGAACGTCGTCTTCCGCGAAGGTGATTACGTCGTTCGGTCGTAGCTTTTTGGTCGGCTCCCCCCCTGTAGACGTCCCCGATCCCAGCCGCTTGGAAATCATGTTGATGACTCCGGCCGTCGGCTGGTTAGTCGGTGCCTCTTCAGTCGGCTGGGGGCGTCGATCGGCAGTCGGTCGGGTCGGCGGACCCTTTCGAAACTTGCCGAGATACCCTCGGCGGATGAGATTTTCGATCTCGTCCTTCAACTGGATGCATCGCTCGGTGTCGTGGCCGTGGCTCCGATGGAACCGGCAGTACTTCCGATGGTCGAGGCCCTTTGCCTTCAGAGGCGGAGGCCGTCGCAGGTATTCCTTCCCCTCGATCTCCATCAAGATCTGCGCACGGGGAGCGGAGAGAGGAGTGTAGGAGTCATACCTGGGACGCACCGACCTTGGAGTCTGTCGGCGGGGTGATTTTTGGATCTGTCGGGGTGGAGAAAGCCGACTACCGGCCGGGGGCCTGCTTGGTTCGGCGGGCTCCCGACCTTTTCTTCGCTTCTCCTTCGGACCCCTGGGCTCGACCAAGCGTCGGTCGGACGCTCCTTCGTCCGCGCGCATATACTTGTATGCGCGCTCCAATAGCTCGGCGTATGTTCGGGGGAGGGTCTTGTCCAGAGAATAGGTAAATCGGGACGACCTCAGGCCCCTCTTCATGGCTGAAACCGCCATGTCTTCGTTGAGGTCCCGGACCTCGAGCGTGGCAGCGTTGAATCGCGCCACGAAGTGTCGGAGCGTCTCGTTTTCCCCCTGCTTGAGGGAGAAAAGGCTATCCGACGTTCGCGGCGGCTTTCGGCTGGTGCTGAAATGGGCCACGAACGAGTGCTCGAGCTGCGCGAAGGAGTGGATACTGCCCGATCGAAGACCGGAGTACCAAGCCCTGGCAGCCTTGCGAAGCGTGGCGGGGAAACCGATGCAAAAAAGAGCGTCGGTTGCCCCTTGAATTGTCATGAGAGCTTTATAGCTCTCGAGGTGGTCGACTGGGTCGGTGGAGCCGTCGTAGGGCTCCACGTGCGGCATCTTGAACCGAATGGGAATCGGCTCGTCGAGGACCAGTCGGGAGAGAGGTTGGGCGGTCTGGAAGTCGACGTCGTTCGAAGACTTCTGGCCGTCCATCTGCAATTGGGCGAGTCGGCGGTCGATCTCCTCGAACCGTCGCTCGTAGTCGTCCGCTCGTCGATGCTGGGAGACCCCAGGAGTGGAGCCTCCAGAAGACTCTGAAGGAGAGGCCGACGGTGTGCGCGGCCGCTTTTCCTTCCTCGCCCGTTCCAACGGGGAAGGAGAGGGCCGCTGGGACCGTCGGTCGTCGCGCCGAGGTCGACCCTCCTCCTCCCCGTGGGAGCGCTGTTGGGAGTGCTCGCCTGGAGGCGGCAGGGGTCGGCGCGACCGTCGGCGGCTGCTCCTGGAAGGCATAGGTCGGGCCGCCGGTTGTTGCTGGAGGCTTTTGACTGCGTCGGTCAGCACGGTCATCTGCCGCACGATGGCCGCAATCTGGGCCTCCGTGGTTACTGCGGGGTGCGGAGAGCTAGGCTCCGCCGCCGGTGGTGGCGGGGAGGCTTCTTCCCGGCGGGAAGAACGCCTTGCCGACCCAGTGATTCTCGATCGTTGAGCTCTTGTCTTTGTCATGCTGTCCCCTTCCTGGCGCGCCAATCTGTTGCGGCCAATCGCCTCGTCTCCCGATCGCCGGGAAGCGTGCACCTGTAAAGGAAGTCCGCACTGACCGGAGGCGGCTCCGGTGGGGACCCTCCGACGGTCAAGTCAGAGAGGTGACTGGGCAACAGTGAAATGCAGACAGAGAGCTCTGAGAGGGAGAGAGAGAGAGAGAGAGGGGCGAGCCTGCGTATGTGGGAGAGACGGGCGGATCGATCCCTTGCACTGTTGCCTTCCCCGGTATATATAGTGGAGCATGGTATGGCGCCATCATTAATGGCGCGGACAAGTGAGGAACTGTCAACTCACTGTGGACTGTCAGAGCCGCCGTGAAAATGTCACGTCGCCGTGTAGCCGTCTAATCACCAGGGTTGACCCGGTTCTCGGCGGGACAATGCCCCTAGGTGACCGTGCCGCATGTCCGTGTCAGAGCTGACAACGTCTGGCGGCCGTACGGCGGTTGGTGGAGTCGGCCGACCCAGGGTCGGTGGCCAGCAGAGTGGCGTCGGACTCCTCCGTCGGTCGGGAATGGACCGTGGAATGACCGCAGTTAGCCGCTGATGGCGTCCGTCGGCCTGTCGCCCGACTTACGATCGGCCAGGCAGAGTCGTCCGTCGGGCCGTCGGTTAGTCGGCCGGGCTGCCCGGTCGGGCCCTCCGATAGTCGGTCGGTCGAGCTGCCAGACGGTCGGGCCCTCCGATAGACGGTCGGTCGGTCGGTGGGTATCCCCCAACAGATTTGTTGGTGAGGATTTACCCTCGTCGTCATCATTATTTAATTAGCTGGCAAACTTGGATAAGGATTCTATACCGATCAATGCAAACACAACACAATAACCTGATCTGAGAAAATCTGGACCGTTGGTTCAGGTCCAGATCAGCATGTTTGATCTTCTTTCTTGGGCCAGCTCAGATCTAAATAGAGCTTGGCATATCCCAACCAAACAAATTTCTGTATTACAGTGGAGAACAGGGACAATGACTACATCCTACTCAGTTTCATGTAATGAAATCAAAAGCATGGCCGGTCCTAGCCCAACCATTTAAGGTCATTAGAGTTGGTTCTTTGATTTAAAACAATCCTTTCTCAGGCCCTGTTAGATGTGAATTATTGATCCAGCTAACATAACTGCATTCAGATCACCATAATATTGATGGAAAACTTTCATACCATGAGATCATTAGGCCATACAAGGCTTGTTAAAGTGGAAGTCAGGTTTCAAAAATAAAGTATCTTTAATTCATAGGCAAAACCTTTTCCCAGTGAAAGCCTTTTCCAAAAGATCATCTTGTCTGCCCTTTCTTTACTGACGGGAAGTGCACTAATTGGATAGTGACATTTAGCTGTTCTAACTGATAGCTTTTCTGATTTCAGGAGTAATTTCTGGTGCATTACTTTATTCCAGTATCATATCCAAAGAGCAGGCCACCAATTCCTGCCGAAAAAGCAAGTCGAAAAATGTAGGGATTCCTCCAAGCAAGAGAGCAGCATTCCTTGAAACCAGCGGCCATTGGCTCTTCTTAGGCTGCAGAGTGACTGAGGGCAAATCCTTCAGTATGATGCTGTTTATACAAGCACAAAAAGCAGTTGGTTAAGTTCCTATAGAAAGTTGAATGTGCAAATGAGAGAGAGAGAGAGTGAGAGAGAGAGAGGCATTGATAATGTAACTAGGAGGAGTCTTATTTTTAAACGCAAATGAGAAGATTCCTGGTTCTTTTCCTATTGACTTCCATGGTTAATGGTTAAATTCTTTCAGTAAATTGTAAAAGAGATAGGCATGAAATACCAAACCCCAGTTGACTTCGACAATTCAATGACTGGTCGGTCATCTGCAACTCCAACATATTACCCTCCTTTGCTAAAATCTGGTCCAAGATAAGAAGCCTTCCAAATCTGCTGTCCACTAACTCATCAAGGAATTCAGATTCTTCATCTTGGGCTTCGAATTTGTACATTGAACAGCACAGGAAAGCATGAAACTGAAAAACAATCAGCAGTGTTTTCATTAAATCAGAGAGACTATTGAGTCACTTTTTAAGCAAAAAATTCGTTAGTTTTCAATGATGTTCTTCCTTGAGTTTTCATACTAATTATGGATCCATTACAGTATGAAGTTGTCCTCCACTTCGTCAAATGATGGAAATCATCAACTTCCAGTCCACCCCCCTCCCTTCTCTCTCTCTTTCTTATAACAATATATTTTCCACTGAACATTGAAAAGGAAAATGAGCACTTTGCATGGAACCTCCAAAATATTTTAGACTTCCATATGTTTTCTACCTAAGCTTTTTCAATGTTTGTTCCTACTTCTTTCTGTAGCAGTGAAGGATGCATGCCATGGAGAAGGCAGGCTATGGTACGAGGGAGGTTGCCCAAGAAAATATGGATGGCTAGATTGGATTGGCACTATACATCAGATTGTGGCATAGTCATTCCTACTTCTGACTGAGGCAATTGGGACTTCATGGACTTTTATGATCTTTGGATTGATATCGGTGGCTGTACTGTCCCTCGTGTTGATCTTTACGGGAGACCAAGGGCCTGCCAAACGAGGTGGAGAGGATGCTTGAGAAAAGGGTTCTTCGATTGAAGTTTTGGATGAAGAGGCCAGATCATATCAGAAATAATTCAGATGCTGCCACGCCCTAAGCCCACCACTCAAGCTGGGCATATAAGATTTGCACCATGTTATATGATACCAAATGCAAACCATGTATAAGCATCGGACTTAGAGTGGTTACTATATCACATTAATAAAAATATTAGCTGAATAGAAAGTTGACACATTTCGATCATTATAAATTTAGTTTTATGATCAATAAAGAACCATGTCATTCTACTTTTCTAATGTTCGATGCCGAGTTCAAGCGATCCAGAGAAAAATCACTGACTAATCCTGTAAAAATCATGACGATAGCATGAGTAGAAGATAGGAACCCACCATCACCAAAGGGCAAAAAAAGAAGCAGCTAAACCACAAGTGATTTCTCTCTATAAATTAAAGTAATTTTTTTCAAGTAAAATGGTGGAAGTTCACCTCAACATTTCGTTGCTAAATGAGATGAAGTACAGGCTGATGTTGAAAGAGACAAGCAAACAAAAAATAAAGGAAAAGACAAAGAAAGGAGAAGTGGAAAGGTAGGCAGCCCAAGCCAACCAAATAGACAGATGCAAGACCAACGAAACATGCAAATTCTCAGGCCCTGTACACACCCCCTAAGCCCATACCATCCCAACCAAAGTAAGTCACTACGTTTAATAGTCTTTACTTCAGCAATTCCTGTATCATGTAATTTCTAAAAACTTATAAATACTATTTCAATTTTTGAAGAATTAATTTTCTGGAAAGCTGAATTCTAGTTTTAGAAGTTCGGAACATTATAGAAATAAACCGGATGGCAAGCTTTAGAGAGAGAAGCTCTGCTGTTTCTAGAGCGAGAAATCAGAACACTTTCTCCCATTTTCTCCATTTCTTCAAAGCCCGCTCTACCAAAGCACTATCATAGGACGAAAGTTCATTCTCGTCGATACTCTTGGTCTTTTTCTGCTGTCACTCTGACCAATAACCAAAGCTCTTATCAGCAGAACTCCGTTGCCATAGGGGCTAATGCCATTCCGCTAGGATGGAATCCTAAGAGGCAACTCTCCTCTTCCCTGAGACAATGACTGACTTGTAGCACAAAACACCAACATCCTAGTTCTACGAAAGTTCTGGGCCCCCCACCATCCCGGTATGGATCCTCAAATGCACATCTTAAAATAAATCATCCTCCATCCATCAGGCAAGGCCTGTATTACTCGATGAAAACTATTTCTCAATGTGTTCGAGATGGTATCGATGTGGCAGACTGCAAATGTCCATCACATCAGTGCAAAGGACTCTACGTAACGGTTCAAAGGCTGCAATCCTCCCTCTCTTAAAAACATTGGAAGCATAGGCCACTCCTCTGACCACTCCACTCCAACCCCATTTCCTTCGAAGCACTCTAAATACCATTCTTATGCTGAGGCAGTGAAACTTGGCCAATCAGCTTTATCTTTTCCTTCGACAGCTGAATGCTGGCACTCAATCAGTCATCGCCACCCTATGCCATTCCCTAAAGTAAGGTGTTTCTGATGCGGTGACAAGGACCACACAAGAGAGTGCTGTCGTAACCCTATAAAATGCTTCATTTGCATGAAGTTTGGCCACAGAGCTTATTCTTGCAAACTTAAATCCTCTACCAGCCCAAAGCTGCATTGGAGGAAATTACCTTCCTGGATGCAATCCATGCTTGCTCATTTGATTGGAAGGAAAACTGTCTTCAGAAAAATAATGGTCAGGTCAGATATTCCTCAACAAACTCCACTCTTTCCTGGCTTTGCGGTGCATAAAGCATTCATTTCGGTCACTCCACAAATGGAAGATACAGAGATTTATTTGGAGCAAGCAGCCCATGTAGTAGCTTTTGGATGACAGATAAAAGAAGATGACGTTCAAAATACCCTCATCTGCAGAGCTAATATTGCTGGGAACTGGACAACGAGCAAAATTAGCTGAATCGAATACTTTCTTCATTGCATGTCCATCAAAAAAAGTTGTTCATAGGTTAATGATAGAAGGTCGTATTGGAGGTAATAGATTTTCTCTCGAAGTGAATCACTAGGATAGGTTCAAGAGAGGGCTCCCACACCAATACAACTTCAAGGTCAGTGCAAGTTTACCTAATCTTCCACTCGTTTGTTGAAACTTATAAGCAGTTGCAGCTATTATATCTTCTTTTGGGCTACCCCATAAAGCAAGCAAAAGCTGCCTCAAATGGAAGGATCTCACTTCATTTGATCTTGATTTCTTCTATGAGGATGTGGAAGACATCCCTGAATTTGTTAATATTTCGGTGGGTCCTTTTACCTATAATGTTCAAATATGCATCAATTTTATCTCAGAGCAAACTCCATCTGGCTCACCCTCCTTAGAGGGGAACTCTAACAATGAAGATGAGGACTGGGACTTTTGGTTCGGGTTCGGGGTAACTTGCCACCATCAAAAAATAGGCAAAGGCCAACATCCCAGTATGATAGCTCTTCATGTAAGAGACATTCCTTCCGGCCTCAGGTAGTAAGTGATAGTCCAACTCTAGGGCTAGAGCGTGGCTGGCAAACAGCATGCTTTGTAATGTCCAACACTAAAATTGAGACTTCGATGAGTCATTGGTTCACCTATCTTCTTCAGCCCTACTTTTCCAAGCCTGACCTATGGGCTAAACCTACCCCCATCATTTCTTTGTTCCTTAAAAATGGAATCGAGACCCTTATCTTTTTAAATTCAAAATTTGAACTTTCTATTATGCACCTATCTGAGATAGTATGGATCCACGTTCAGTAGAAGTCGGATGAGCCTCATAACGGCTATCTACTGTCATTCGAACCCATTGTTGCTGGCCCAGTACCCAAATAAAGTGATCCTTCTGTAATAAATTTCTTGGTACTTGTCAAATAGATCTTTTTCAAGATAATCACTGCATGCAACGGTCCATATCATCAGCAAGAGTTATCCACCTTCTCTTCTGAAACCTTGAGCAAGATGACTCCCGAAAGAGCACGCCCCACTATCAACACATATAAACATAGCGCCCGTCTAAGATCGAAGAAGATTAAATCTCATGGGCTAGTAGAAGAGTCACTCGTAGCAGCAGATATACTCTTCATTAATTCCCTTACAGTGGCCCAGATCTCTGACATGGGGAAGAAGTGTGGACTCATATTCCACTCTTGTGAACAACCCAACCCATTCAACAAAATGAAGGAACTAAAAGTCTAGAGATGTGGAAGGAGGTCCGATCATGTTTCTAAAATTGCTACATAATATGTTTTGGATGTTATAGGTTTATTAGATCTGCTGACTTCCTTTAGAAATCTCCTACATTTTGTCTGTCTTTCCTATTTTTGGTATCCTGTACTCTCCCCCTCCCCTCTTCAAAGGAATGGGGGTTTGTTATCCCTGTTTGGATTTTTATATCTACTCTCCTGAAGCGATGCTTTTCTCTCATGGAAGTCCGGATGCTTATCTCTCTTCTGACCTTCTCCTAGTCATGTCCTACAAGTTTTAACTTTTCTCACACATAATTCTCAATTGGAATACTAGAGGTACTGGAAAACCCAGAAAGAAGAGAGCCATTAAAGAAACCATAAAAAGATCCAAATGCTCAATCTTATGCCTACAAGAAACTAAGCAACAATTTATGAATGACAAATTACTAAAATCAATCTGTGGCGCCTGTCTTGATGGCTGGTTAGCAAAGGATGCCATTGTTTCATCAAGTGGACTTCTGATTTGGGGGGATCACAGGGATTATAAAGGTAATCTAATCATGAAAGTCACCTACTCTCTAACAATCTACCTCATCTATAAATGTACTGGATTTAAATGGTTGCTTTCTAATATTTATGGTCCCCATTATGATCGCGAGCGTCAAATATTTTTTTCAGAACTGAGTTCAATAAAATAAGTTATCTCGCTTCCTTAGATTCTCTTAGGCAATTTCAATGCTACAAGATTTTTTGTAGACCAAACAGGAGAAGCAGACACCCTCAAAACATCATCCCTATTCAATTCGTTCATTGAGTCACAGTGTCTGACTGAAATCAGACTCTCAAACAGATAATTCACTCGGTCTAACTTTAGAAGAAACCCAATTTTGGCAACTCTAGACCGCTGTTTTACATCTGTTGATTGGTTGTAGAAATATTCACTGACTTATCTTACAGCTCTAGTCCACTAGACATCAGACCATACCCCTCTCCTTCTACACTATTGCCCTCCAAAACAAGGTAATTTTCTTCCTAGCAAGCCATTTCAATTTGAAAACTTCTGGCTCACTTGTGCAGATTTTGATAAATGATACAAAGTTGGCAGAACTCCAGGCCAACTTCTCCTAATGCTGTTATAACTCTTATTCTGAAACTTCGCATGCTGAGATCAAATTTAAAGGCACAGAATCAATCAAATATTGAAAATATTATTCTTCAAAAAAATGAGTTATTGGAGAAAATCGACAGCATAGATGTAGACAAAGAATAACTAATCCTCTCCCCTTCTAAACAAGAGGAGCGATCTAACCTAAAAAATAGGCTAGACCTGCTGTTAACTCAAGAAGAACTCCTATAGAGGTGGAGATCCGGAATGTAATGGTTAAACAGTAGAGACCGAAATACTCAATTTTTTCACCTCTAGGCTAGCAGTAGAAAGAGAAAAATACCATATTAGGGGATTCAATATTGTTGACAAAACCATACATATATGATCATTTTAATAACCTGATTGGAAACTCATCGAAACCTCTCATTCAAGCTGGCTGGCAATCTCTTTACCCTGAAGGATCACTACAACTTGATGATTTGGACAAGCTATTCACTGAAGAAGAAATAAAAAATACAGTGTTTCAGTTTGCTTCGTAGAAATCGTCAGGGTCTGATGGATTCTCCTTCACTTTCTATAAGTATTTCTGGCACACCATCAAGAGTGATCTCATCAATGTTTTTAAGAGTTTTCATGACCACCAAATTATTCTGAGAGACTCAACTATTCCTATATTACCCTCATCCCAAAGAAAGATTTGGGATGCACGATCAAAGATTATTGATCGATCAGTCTCCTGAATGAATCGTCAAGATCATTTCCAAGATTCTATCTTCAAGGCCAGCCTCTAAGCTTGATAAGTTGATAGGCATAACCCAATTTATATTTATCTAAGGTAGAATACTGGCAAATAACTTTGCTGTAGCTAATGAGATCTTGTCCCAGGCTATCTCTCACAAACACAAAGGAATTCTTTACAAATTGGATTTTGAAAAAGTACTCAACAATGTAGAGTGGTCTTTTCTTCTAGACCTTCTAAAAGCAAGGGATTTTGGGGACAAATAGTGTCGTCGGATATTTGATATCATTTCTACAGCAAAATCTTCAATCATAATTAACGAAACATTAGGGAAGCCTTTTAATCACTGTCGGGGTTTACGGCAAGGTGACCCTCTCTCCCCCTAACTTTTTATCCTTGTAGCTGATATGCTGGATCGAATCTTGAAATCGACATCTGAGAACCAACTAATTGAAGGCATAAGCGATAAGGTAATTACTGGAGGCCTTCAGAATCTCCAATTTGTAGACGATATCCTCATCTTTTGCGGAGTTCAAAGAAAGAGCATCACAACATTAAAATTTATCCTATACTCCTTCGAACTCTTGTCTAGTTTCAAAATAAATTTTGAAAAATCAAAGATCTTAGGCAATGAAATTCAGAAAAAGCATAAAAATAGCTACCATCTTGGGTAGTCAATCAACATCTGTTGCCCAGAAAAATAGCAACCCAAGAGGGGGGAGGGTTGAATTGGGTTGTTTAAAAATTTTAACTAAATTCTAAAATCTAAGCAATAATATACTTCAAATTAAGCTATCTTAAGTGATTGTGGGGTGTATGCAATATATTGCAATGGAATTAAAAGATAACATGAGCTATGCAAGAATTAAGATAATGCAAAGTAAGAAATGAAAGTAAGTCAAGTAAGGACAAGAAAGCATAATACAAATACGATTAAATTTATAGTGGTTTGGTACAACTCCGCACCTACATCTACTCTTCAAGAGTTTTTGAAAATTTCACTATAATCCTCTTGATTATAGTGCATTTGTTTTACTCAAGCTCACAAATAAACCCAATTAATTTTTCAAAATCATCAAACAAAATCTTACACCGATTGATTTTCAAACTCACAATCAATCCAGTTAGTTTTACAGGCTCACCAAGCAAAATCTAGAAAGTCCAATTTTGGGCTTAGATGGGACTAATCCCTAAGTTTCTTTCTCCTAAAGAAACTTATAAAGAAATAAAATACAAGATATGAATTTCAGCATAAATATAAAAATAAAAAATATAAACTCTTTAAAGCTCGGAGAAGAGATTGATGAATTGCTCTTTTGATGCTTCACTTTTCTTTTTTGATGCTTGAGAGGATGAAGATAATGTTGGAGAAGATCACTCTTTAAAAGCTCTCAAAATAATGTACTAAATTTCTTTCTTTTATCCTTTTTTAATGATATTCAATGAACCTTACAAATCTGATTGTTTTTCTTTTTTCAATCATTTTTTCTTACTTTTTAAATAACTCTCTAGTATTTTGTAAACTTGAAAGTGATTTGAGAATGAGTTTTGACCATTGGAAGAGCTGAAATAGCTGTTAGACCTAAAAACTAGTCATTAAAAAAGTACAAAAAATTAGCTGTTATTGCTGTCTCTGTGAATCGAGTCGACTCCATTTGCAGTCGAGCTGGCTCGATTTGCAGACGAGTATGCTCAGATGAAATCAAGCTAGCTCGAGTAGGGATCCTAAAAATATAGTTTTCTATCTTCTCTGAGAGAGCCGGTTCGGATTGAAATTGAGTCTGCTCGAGCTTGTGCTAATCTTCTTCTAACATACCAGAGTTGACTCAAAATCTCTCGGAGTCGGCTCCAAACCTTCTAACTTTATTTTTTTTATATTTTAGTCTCTCAAACCTGAATTTCTTGATCCTAATGCTTCCAAAAGATATTTGTTTCTTCCAATCTCATTTTCGTCATAATAATCCATTCAAACTTATAAGAATTTATTCTTTTAAGTGCTTTGACTTGACATCTTGAGAGGATTTATTCTTATGATAAATTCTTCATTTTGAACACTTGAAAAATCTTACGTTCAATCTTGAACCATATGATTAGAATCATAATTATTTAAAATTTCATAATTATTAAAATCAATCATAAGGTCAACAGCATCCTTTCTTCTTACATATCTGGGTATGCCTCTTCATGTTCGTAAGCTCAAAAATATTGATTGGACCCCATTACTAGAAAAAATTATGAAAAAACTTATCGGTTGGAAAGGTCTATTTCTTTCCATTGCTGGTCATATAACATTGCTGAATGCTATCATCACTCCAATCGTGGGATTCTAGGCATCCAATTTTACTTTGCCTAGCGATGTTATCAGAAAAATTGATAAGCTTCATCATAGATTCCTCTGGAACAATTCACAGAAAAATAAATCAGGTATCAGTTTGTTGTATTGATCCACAATGTGTAGACTAAAAGAATTTGAGGGTATGGGAGTAACCAACATTAGGATTTTCAACCAAATCTTATTCTACAAATGGTGGTGAAAATTATTTTTAGATGTGTCAAAACCATAGAGCATGCTGATAAAAGCTTGATATTATTATATCTAGCAAGTTTCTCTCCAGATGCCATCCCAGCAGCGGCTCTCTTCCTTTTGGAAATAAGCTCGGTCTATAGTTGAGCTATTTCAGAAGTTGACTCAACTTTAAATCGGTAATAGAATACAAGTCTCTTTTTGGTATGACTCTTGAATGTCAGTTTATTTTCTCAAAGATAGCTTCCTCTTGTTATTCCTCCTATCAACAAATAAAATGATCACGATTGCTGAGGCCCTAGATTCAATTAACAGAAGTGAAGACTGGCCCTTCATTATACAACTCCACAACAGATTTGACTTTCAATCTCTAAAATAAGAGATTGATCATGTCAAATTATCAAAGAATCAAGATGTTCTATAATGGAAATGGTGGACAGCTACTTCGTTTGTAACAAAACAATGCTACCAATTTCTTCTGGATGGAGGAGTGGACCATTCTTTAGCAACATTGTTTGGAATATTATGATTCCTGAAAAAATAAAATACTTTGTTTATCTATGTTACCAGGAAAAAATTCTAACCAAAGCAAACCTATTGAAGCGGCCCCGGGTGGAAGGGCAAAGATAGCTGCACACTATGTGATTCAAGTTCAGAAACTGTAGATCACTTATTTCTCCAATGTCCGTTCTCTCAGCAAATCTGGTCAACTCTTCAGTGTATTCTTGGCCTCAAGGAATTCCCACACAACCAATTCCTCCTATGGAACTCCTGGAGATCAGAGGAACCTATGCGATCTAACTATCATGGAGTAGATATTCTCCTATTTACAGGCCTGTGGATACTATGGAAAGAGTGAAGCAAATGGTGTTTTGCCTTCCATGCTTATCTCCCAAATCCTATCATCAAACAAGTAATTAGTCTCTTTCTATCATGGACAGCGGAGACTGATGTGGATAATATCTCCGTACAGTTTTTTCACAACCGATTGAAAGATCTGTTATAAATCTACTGCAACCTTCAAAACCCAGAAAAGGAGTCCAGTAAATTTTTGAAAGTAGATAACCTGACCATTTAACTTTACAGGAGGGCTCTGTCTGTAATAGTTTGATTTTTCAAGCAAAGGCTTTGTTCCTAAATCCAAAAAATGGAATCCTCTTTAGAAAATAAGGTTCACATTTTGTTAACTTCTATCTTGGATAATGTTTTTTGGTAATTCAGCTCTGCTAATCTATAAGCCTAGAAGTTGGTTGGGTCCTTGAGTACTTACACTTTCAAGTAAACAATATTATATATACATCTATATTAGCTAATATAATTGCTTCGGAGTTGGGCTTTCCCTAACTCATTGATATCAAAAAAAGAAGTTCTGAACATTAAATAGTTTGAGACTTAAACTTTTATGAAGTAAATTTTTCAATAATTATTTCCAGCAAAGCAAAATCAACTGTAATTAAATTTTCTGAATATTATATTTTGCTTTTATAAATTTTTGTATACTATATTTATTTATATCATAAATTCTATAATTTAATTTATGTGAAATTATTACTTTTTCAAATTAATTTCTATCCAATATATAACAATGTTCCAAATTAGTGGTAATTAATTTTTCCTATCTAATTTAGGAACTTAATTTCTAAAAGGTAAACAAAATACATTTTTGTTTCTGTACGAATTAATTTCAAATTCCTGATTATTAAATTTGTATGTTATATATGACTAATTTTTGCAAGCTAAAAATTATGTAGTACAAGATGCATAATAAATTACAACTAAGTTCTGGACTATTAAATTTCCTGAATACGTATTATATTCAATTTTTGAACTTCATATAATATGTTTCAAGAACTAATTATTATGTTGGTCAATACTGTACGTGCTTAGGATCATGCTGGGCCAAGTAATTATTAGCTCTTGTCTAGATCCTAATATATCCAGGCTTAGAATTTATTAGATTACATTTTCATAAAAATATAGTTTTTGAATTATTAGGTACTTGAGAAAATTTTCAGCATTAGATGGAATTATTTATTGTGTGTGCTTACAAGGTAAGTCAATTCACCTTTTCTATAGAGTGCTAATTCATTTGCCTTTGAGTAAATATTTGACATCAATTAAATTATAAATTGACTAATATGCAAGTTGTGAATTTTATGAAGTTACTTTTGGGGTAAAAAAAAATTGTAAATCAAAAGTAAGAAAAAAAAATTGTAATTACTTTATTACCAAAAATTATGCATTTTTTGTTAAGAAATCTTATATTGAATATGCACACTTAATTTAGAATATGATATATGCATGATGAATGAATAGCTTTGATATGTTTCGAAACTTTGACTCCTATACTGGCTATGTTTTGGACCTTACAAGGTTACACATTGATACCTTGGTTTTTCTGAAATTTATTATTTTAGCCTACTAGGTAAGATATACTAGCTAGTATGGTATTTAGGCTTGAGTGTGATATTTTTGCCTACTTAAAGCATTGTATTCTGATCCACTCCATATTATATTTTTGACTCCATACAAGTATATAGGTAAAAAACAAACATAACTGTATATAGAAATTGCTAGTATGCCATATTAAAAAAGGATTATATGTATATTATAAGCTAAACACGGAAACTTATTAATTATCTTATTGAGTAATAGTCAAATAAATGACTATAATTAGTTGTTTACCAAAAGCAAGAACTATATATTAGTTTGAGGATAATAGAGCAAAAGAGACCAAAATTTATTGAAAAGATGAAACTATAGAAACCATCATGGCCAGAGTGGGTAGAGCAAGAGAGGAGAAAAAGGGATCAATTATACCATGAATAGCATTCCTTCATGAGTTATATGGAACTAAAATGTGATAACACCTGGTCAAATTTATCATGGATCATGAACAAGTTAAGGAGAGACCTTTTATTAGAGTGATTCTTTGATAGACTGGTAGATAAGTTTTCAAAATAAATCTAACCTGTAATCATTTAATTCTTTCTGTAACTTTCCTTTCTATTACATTACTGATCGTCAAATTTCTCTCCCCATGCATCCCCCTTCTTTATTCTTGTGAGATTCTCTCCCCTCGTCCCCTCCCCATCCCTTCTTTATATGCATGGTGTGTTTATCCATAGGGGACTGTCTTCAGCCTCTCTAACCCCTAACAGGAGCCAATGGAAGGAGGAGTTCATGGAGTGGATTCATCAGCATTCAAGGAGTGTGTCTCTCTTGCATGGAGGCACCCATATGTTTTCGATTGGCCTTTTCTGCAGGAATTGGAGGCCTACTCTTTGGTTACGACACTGGTATGATCATAAATCCAATATTTTTTCAATTTGTCTCATGTTCTCGTTTATTTGTTTCTACACTTCTTTACATAATTTTTATCCTGAAACTATTTTCTTTGGAGCAAAAGCAAGCCAATATACATTTTCAAAGCAGAAGATTGACGTAATAGTGGTAAACGAAATGTATTTCACTAGGATAACAAGCTTTTTTCCCTCTGAAGAGTATATTTTTGTAGCAAAAGTCCTAGATCACTGGTATGACTGAAGTGATTTTTTATCAACTTGGTAAGCAAGCACCTTCTCATATCTGGATGGTTGCAATATAGATTTTTGATTATGGATTTCCCTACACTAGCCAGATTTTCACGTCAAAACCATGACACAGTTCTATGTCAAGATGCCTTACTTACATCTTGGACCAAGTCCAAGTCCTGCTACTATAAAACCTATGCTTACATGCTTGAGGTCTATTTTTAGCCTACATTTGAACTCATGCTTGAGGAAGAGGCGGAGGGCTCGGTCAGGGAGGTGGGTTTTGCCGAAATGGTAGATGAGGGAGCTAAAGAGGGAGTCTCCGCAGGGATTTGTTGGGCTTTCAAGGTCGGCATTGTTTCAAGGTGTGAGAGAGAAGCATCATTTCAGATTCATCATCAAGAGTTATGGATTAGGCTGCAATCATTGGCACACCCTCCCAGTGGCTAAAAGCTTTTTCTTATTGTTTTGCTTCTGTTTCCCATTTAGTAATGTATTTGTAAGCGGAATTTCTATGGTCAGTCTCTGTTAAGAACTCTATTACAAAGCACTTTGTATTCCTTATGAATTGAATACAATGGGGGTAGCTTCCTACTACCTCCTGCTCACATCAAAAAAGAGAGATCTCAGGGGATATTTTCATCTTTTTGTATTAATGTAGGTTTTACAAACTTTTGGATATAACTGTGACAGATGGAGGTTTTCATGATCATTTTTTTTTTCCCATTTCATCATGACAGAGGATAACACATTCTAAAATGACTTCTCCCAACTGGATTTGACACAATGGTTTCATAATATCAACTACAATTGCAACTAACATTGTTCAGAAATTCAGATAAGTAAA
This sequence comes from Elaeis guineensis, assembly GCF_000442705.2. Lineage (NCBI taxonomy): Eukaryota > Viridiplantae > Streptophyta > Magnoliopsida > Arecales > Arecaceae > Elaeis > Elaeis guineensis. Next base: position 17,328,930 of record NC_025994.2, read on the forward strand.
ATATGTGTAGAATAGTTTCGTGGATCACTATTTTTATCATCAGATAAGATGAAGTATTGTGAGCTGAGATGAAGTTGACAGTCTAATACAAAATGCATTAATGAAGAGCTGAGCAAAACCTTGGATGATAATTTCTTTTCATAACACATCCTCATCAAAGTCTACCCTTTCCTATCTAATTGAAACCTACATAAGTGGATGATGGAGACCAAGTCAGGCACAAGCTGTCATTTGGTAGTTGTTTCTCCGTGTGATCCCAGTAAATAACGTTCTAACTGATGGTATGCTTCTTTCAGGAGTAATTTCTGGAGCTCTACTTTACATTCGCGATGACTTTTCTTCAGTCGACAAGAAGACATGGTTACAAGTATAAGCCCCTTCTCATAATGACTTTCTACCTGGGTGTTTTATTCCTCAAATGTTCTACTTGTTAAATTTTTTTAAGACGGATTAAAAGATGAAGCAATTATTCTTCAAATGATGGAAAAGAATCAACTATAATCTTCTTACGCCGCCAACCTTATGAATCCAATTAGAAATATCCTCTTCTCGCATCGACTGTAACACCAAATTAGTCCTAAAACTTCCTTGTGAGAGGGATCATTTGACAAGAGATGACACTATGACTAGCTCACCTGGTCTGCTGCTACAATGACAAAAATACCACCCTTAATTAGATGCTCCACTGCTCTGTTAACTTTGGACCACCAGTATCTTCTTTTTTCCACTGAGAAAAAACTTCAGACTGCCAGTATCTTCTGAGCTTGTGGTCTCCCCTGAAAGTGATACATTTATCTGCTCTGGTAAGCACTGATTACTTAATTTGGATGGTTAACAAAAATGCAGGAGGCTATTGTTAGCACAGCAATTGCAGGGGCG